>NC_059445.1:447500-490000 GCF_905237065.1 Salmo salar | reverse complement strand
ACAGTTTTCCCTTCCCTAAGTGTGTGTGTGTGTGTGTTCACGCCTGTGCATGTGTGACGGTAATCCTTGTCTACTCTCCAGCCAGCTCCAGTCATGGTCAACAACAGACGAGAATGCCAGTGTGTTCCAGACCCCACGAGGGAGGGCCTAAATCGGGCTGACACTCGCTCGCCGCACCCCGGCCAAAGACCAAATTGTTGCTGACAGTATCAAACGCGTCCCGCCAGGCATTAGCCAATGCTCAAGTAACTTGACCTCTGTCTGTGGATTTTTAGCACACAGTTAAACAGGGACAGTATTTCCATAGCTTATCAGTTATACTCTACGTTAATATTGTTCATATTTGCAGTTGGAATTAGATTGGTGATTTTGGTTTAATGTGTTTTGCTGTTGTTGTTGTAGTTGTTGTAGTTGTTGTAGTTGTTGTAGTTGTTTTTTTGCAGTTGTTGGTGTTGTTGTTGGTGTTGTTGGTGTTGTTGGTGTTGTTGTTGTTGTTGTTGGTGTTGTTGTTGTTGGTGTTGTTGGTGTTGTTGTTGTTGTTGTTGGTGTTGTTGTTGTTGTTGGTGGTGTTGTTGTTGGTGGTGTTGTTGTTGTTGTTGTTGTTGGTGTTGTTGTTGGTGTTGTTGTTGGTGTTGTTGTTGTTGTTGTTGGTGTTGTTGTTGTTGTTGTTGTTGTTGTTGGTGTTGTTGTTGTTGTTGTTATTGTTGGTGTTGTTGTTGTTGGTGTTGTTGTTGTTGGTGTTGTTGTTTTTTTGCAGTTGTTGGTGGTGTTGGTGTTGTTGTTGTTGTAGCTGTTGTTGTTGTTGTTGGTGTTGTAGTTGTTGTTGTTGTTGTAGTAGTTGTTGTTGTTGTTGTTGGTGTTGTTGTTGTTGTTGTAGTAGTTGTAGTTGTTGTTGTTGTTGTAGTAGTTGTTGTAGTTGTTATTGGTGTTGTAGTTGTTGTTGTTGTAGTTGTTGTTGTTGTTGTTGTAGTTGTTGTAGTTGTTGTAGTTGTTGTTGTTGTTGTTTTTTTGCAGTTGTTGGTGTTGTTGTTGTTGTTGTTGTTGTTGTTGTAGTTGTTGTTGTTGGTGTTGTTGTTGGTGTTGTTGTTGTTGTTGTTGGTGTTGTTGTTGGTGTTGTTGTTGTTGTTGTTGTTGTAGTTGTTGTTGGTGTTGTTGTAGTTGTTGTAAATGTTGTATTAGTTGTTGTTGTAGTTGTTGTTGGTGTTGTTGTAGTTGTTGTTGTAGTTGTTGTTGTTGGTGTTGTTGTTGGTGTTGTTGTTGTTGTTGTTGTTGTTGTTGTTGTTGTTGTAGTTGTTGTAGTTGTTGTAAATTTTGTATTAGTTGTTGTTGTAGTAGTTGTTGTAGTTGTTGTTGTAGTTGTTGTTGTTGTTGTTGTTGTTGGTGGTGTTGTTGTTGTTGTTGTAGTAGTTGTTGTAGTTGTTGTTGTTGTTGTTGTTGTTGTAGTTGTTGTAGTAGTTGTTGTTGTTGTAGTTGTTGTAGTTGTAGTAGTTGTTGTAGTTGTTGTAGTAGTAGTTGTAGTTGTTGTAGTTGTTGTTGTAGTTGTTGTTGTAGTAGTTGTTGTAGTTGTTGTAGTTGTTGTAGTAGTTGTTGTTGTAGTTGTTGTTGTTGTTGTAGTAGTTGTAGTAGTTGTTGTAGTTGTTGTTGTAGTTGTTGTAGTTGTTGTTGTAGTTGTTGTAGTTGTTGTAAATGTTGTATTAGTAGTTGTTGTAGTTGTTGTAGTTGTTGTTGTTGTAGTTGTTGTTGTAGTTGTTGTTGTAGTTGTTGTTGTAGTTGTTGTAGTTGTTGTAGTTGTTGTAGTAGTTGTTGTTGTAGTTGTTGTTGTTGTAGTTGTTGTTGTTGTTGTAGTTGTTGTTGTAGTTGTTGTTGTTGTAGTTGTTGTAGTAGTTGTTGTAGTTGTTGTAGTTGTTGTTGTAGTTGTTGTAGTTGTTGTTGTAGTTGTTGTTGTAGTTGTTGTAGTTGTTGTAGTTGTTGTAGTAGTTGGTGTTGTTGTAGTTGTTGTAGTTGTTGTTGTAGTTGTTGTTGTAGTTGTTGTTGTAGTAGTTGTTGTAGTTGTTGTAGTAGTTGTTGTTGTAGTTGTTGTTGTTGTTGTTGTAGTTGTTGTAGTTGTTGTTGTTGTTGTTGTTGTTGTAGTTGTTGTAGTAGTTGTTGTTGTAGTTGTTGTTGTTGTTGTTGTAGTTGTTGTTGTAGTTGTTGTAAATGTTGTATTAGTTGTTGTTGTAGTTGTTGTAAATGTTGTTGTAGTTGTTGTAGTTGTTGTAGTTGTTGTAAATGTTGTATTAGTTGTTGTTGTAGTTGTTGTTGTTGTTGTTGTTGTAGTTGTTGTTGTTGTAGTAGTTGGTGTTGTTGTAGTTGTTGTAGTTGTTGTTGTAGTTGTTGTAGTTGTAGTTGTAGTTGTTGTAAATGTTGTATTAGTTGTTGTTGTAGTAGTTGTTGTAGTTGTAGTTGTTGTTGTAAATGTTGTATTAGTTGTTGTTGTAGTTGTTGTTGTTGTTGTTGTTGTAGTTGTTGTTGTTGTAGTAGTTGGTGTTGTTGTAGTTGTTGTAGTTGTTGTTGTAGTTGTTGTAGTTGTAGTTGTAGTTGTTGTAAATGTTGTATTAGTTGTTGTTGTAGTAGTTGTTGTAGTAGTTGTTGTAGTTGTAGTTGTTGTTGTAGTAGTTGGTGTAGTTGTTGTAGTAGTTGTAAATGTTGTATTAGGTGTTGTTGTAGTAGGTGTTGTAGTTGTTGTTGTAGTTGTTGTTGTAGTAGGTGTTGTAGTTGTTGTTGTAGTTGTAGTTGTTGTTGTAGTAGGTGTTGTAGTTGTTGTTGTTGTTTTTGTAGTTGTTGTTTCTCTGTACATTATGATTAAACAGAATCTCATCTTGGGGAGAACACAGAGGGCTGTGATTCACAAATTAAAGTTACTTCACAAAACATGACCCTGAAGAGATTAGAGAAAGGATGTTCAACCTCTCTCCTTCTCCAAGTCCCACCCTCTCTCTTCCCATCTCACTCTATCTCTCATCTTTCTTTCCATCATTTTCTCTCCCCATCTCCTTTCTCTATCTCCCTCCCTCCTTCCCTCTCCTTCCCTCTCTCTCAATCTCATTTGGAATAAAAAGGCATACACATCACTGAGAATCAGAACACTGAGTACCTATCCACAGTATGGTGTGTGTGTGTGTGTGTGTGTGCGTGCATGGGTGTGTGTGTGTGTGTGCGTGCGTGTGTGGGTGGGTGTGTGTCAGTATGTGTGTGCATGCTTGCATGCATGCGTGTGTGTTCCAAGCCAGCCTCACAGATACAAGAAAACTATGGGCCCAGAAATGAGGTATGGATTTCTCATTTGGTGACTCGAGTAGGTAGGTCAGGTTTCCTTGATTTCAATGACTGCCTCCCAAATGGCACCCTATTCCCTCCCAAATGGAACCCTATTCCCTCCCAAATGGCACCCTATTCCCTCCCAAATGGCACCCTATTCCCTCCCAAATGGCACCCTATTCCCTCCCAAATGGCATCGTATGGACCCTGGTTTAAAGTAAGGTATCATATGTGGAATTGGGTTATATTATATAGGGTTTTGAACACATGCAATGGTCATCAGTTACATCACTTTAAAGTATTGATAGTGCGGCGGAGAAAATTGAGAAAATGTATATCGTCCTGAGTTTAGATGGATCAACCAATCTAAAGGCTGAGGAGAAGGAAGGTCTTCAGTGTCATCTAACCTGTAAATGAATAAAAAAGGTATAGGTATCTGAAAGGGAGACATTGACATTCCCTGGGACAGTTTCCCTAACATAGTGTAAGTCTAGTCCTGGACTCAAAATATGGACATGGAGACTTGACATAATCTTTGTCCGGGAAAATGCTATGAAATTACTCCGTCCCTTAGTTAGCTCAGCCAAAGCCTCTATACATAATTCAAGTGTGTGTACTATCATTCAATAGGATATATATGGTACCAATCAAAAGTTTGGACACACCAACTCATTCCAGCGATTTTTAAAAATATTATTACTATTTTCTACATTGTAGAATAACAGTGAATGCATCACAATTATGAAATAACAGATATGGAATCATGTAGTAACCAAAAAAGTGTTAAACAAATCAAAATATTTTTTATATTTGAGATTCTTCAAAGTAACCACCCTGCCTTGATGACAGATTTGCACACTCTTGGCATTCTCTCAACCAGCTTCACCTGGAATGCTTTTCCAGCAGCATTGAAGGAGTTCCCATGTAAGCTGAGCACTTATTGGCTGCTTTTCCTTCACTCTGCATTCCAACAAATCCCAAACCATCTCAATTGGGTTGAGGTCAGGTAATTGTGGAGGTCAGGTCATCTGATGCAGCACTCCATCAATCTCCTTCTTGGTCAAACAGCCCTTACACAGCCTGGAGGTGTGTTGGATTTTTGTCCGGTTGAAAAACGAACATATATATACTGGTACTGTATAAATTTCACATGTTGTTGTGCAAATGGAATAGACAACAGGTGGAAAATATAGGCAATTAGCAAGACACCCCCGAATAAAGGAGTGGTTCTGCAGGTGGGCACCACAGACCACTTCTCAGTTCTTATGCTTCCTGGCTGATGTTTTGGTCACTTTTGAATGCTGGCGGTGCTTTCACACTAGTGGTAGCATGAGACGGAGTCTACAACCCATACAAGTGGCTCAGGTAGTGCAGCTCATCCAGGATGGCACATCAATGCGAGCTGTGGCAAGAAGGTTTGCTGTGTCTGTCAGCGTAGTGTCCAGAGCATGGAGGCGCTACCAGGAGACAGGCCAGTACATCAGGAGACGTAGAGGAGGCCGTAGGAGGGCAACAACCCAGCAGCAGGACCGCTAACTCCGCCTTTGTGCAAGGAGGAGCAGGAAAAGCACTGCCAGAGCCCTGCAAAATGACCCCCAGCAGGCCACAAATGTGCATGTGTCTGCTCAAACGGTCAGAAACGGACTCCATGAGGGTGGTATGAGGGCCCGACATCCACAGGTGGGGGTTGTGCTTACAGCCCAACACCGTGCAGGACGTTTGGCATTTGCCAGAGAACACCAAGATTGGCAAATTCGCCACTGGCGCCTGTGCTCTTCTACAGATGAAAGCAGGTTCACACTGAGCACGTGACAGACGTGACAGAGTCTGGAAACGCCGTGGAGAACATTCTGCTGCCTGCAACATCCTCCAGCATGACCGGTTTGGCGGTGGGTCAGTCATGGTGTGGGGTGGCATTTCTTTGGGGGGGCCGCACAGCCCTCCATGTGCTCGCCAGTAGCCTGACTGCCATTAGGTACCGAGATGAGATCCTAAGACCCCTTGTGAGACCATATGCTGGTGCGTTTGGCCCTAGGTTCCTCCTAATGCAAGACAATGCTAGACCTCATGTGGCTGGAGTGTGTCAGCAGTTCCTGCAAGAGGAAGGCATTGATGCTATGGACTGGCCGCCCGTTCCCGGACCTGAATCCAATTGAGCACATCATGTCTCGCTCCATCCACCAACGCCACGTTGCACCACAGACTGTCCAGGAGTTGGCGGATGCTTTAGTCCAGGTCTGGGAGGAGATCCTCAGGAGACCATCCGCCACCTCATCAGGAGCATGCCCAGGCGTTGTTGGGAGGTCATACAGGCATGTGGAGTCCACACACACTACTGAGCCTCATTTTGACTTGTTTTAAGGACATTACATCAAAGTTGGATCAGCCTGTAGTGTGGTTTTCCACTTTAATCTTGAGTGTGACTCCAAATCCAGACCTCCAATGGGCTGATAAATTGGATTTCCATTGATTATTTTTTTGTGATTTTGTTGTCAGCACATTCAACTATGTAAAGAAAAAAGTATTTAATAAGATTATTTCTTTCATTCAGATCTCGGATGTGTTGTTTAAGTGTTCCCTTTATTTTTGAGCAGTATATATATATATATATATATTTTTTTATATATATATATATATCTTTTTTTAAATATAGATCAACACCACCTGCTTGCGTAATTGGATTAAATTAACCTTCATCCCAAACGTTGCAGTACTCCATTTAAAAACATCTACTGTAGGTGTAGGTTTAAAACTATGCTAAATAATAGTCTTCTTTTCCTCACTGCATCTGTATTTGTAACCCTTTGCTTAAACTCTGTTCTTCACCAGTCTGGGTTCCAACATCCTTGTCAGCCATTTTCTCACCGAGGCAGGAGCGAGGCGGACATGTTGTTACCACCAGCCTCTGAATGTGATCTGCCTGAGAGGCGCGAACTCACACCTGCATGGATGAGGGTCAAAGGTCAGAATGGATGGTTTGTTTACCGTTGATGTGTGTCTGTGTGTGTGGGTGTGTGTGAATTGGTCTATCTTAAGACTGGTCTGACATGTGTGAAAATCCCCATCCCCTAAAATCACTGTCATGTTAGTAACCATCCCCTGAAAGCACACATTGTTGTTAGTCCCTTCCCTGAAATAACACATTGTTGTTTAGTTCCCATCCCCTGAAAGCACAGCATTACCCTTCAAGTGACAGACAAGGACATAGATCTTGTCATGGTAAGTCTTAAGTCTTTCCACAAAATAATGTTAAATGACGGTAAGCACGAAAGCAGAGAAGCACCAGTTCACAGCAACAGTATGAGGAAATATAGTTATATCATCCACTAGCCTTTAAGGGCTGTCTGAGGAAGTGGACCAAAATCGCGCAGAGTTAGTGTTCATCATCATTTAACCCTGTTAGGGCTAGGGGGGCATACACCCCCTATAACAAACACCCATTTAATCTGTTACCACTCTACTCATACTAACTACATATACTTATTACACCTATACATTTTCATTTTGAATGGTGTCTGTGAAGTATAACAGAACTCAAATGGCAGGGTCAAAACCTAAACTTTTCGGAAGTGGCCTGTCAACCATTTCTTTTTTTCCATCTCTCCATCAAAACCTAAGATCTCTGTCGACACTTCCACCCTCATCCATAGAGCTCTCAGAGCCAGGAGGAAAAAAAAAAATGTCGTCATTCCAGCCCCAACTCAAACACATTATCGCCTTTCTCAAGTGGCCCATCAAGAATCCTAGTTTCGCATATACCCTTTTTTTCCTCTCTTTCGAAGGATTCCAAGTCTGTACTTCTTTTCCATTAATATTTTAAACACAAAGTTACTACTTATAGCGCTCCAATAAATTTTTTATTTTATTGTCGGAATTGCTAATCCATCTTCTATACTACTATTTTAATTATCAGATCTACAAAAACATTTGGATCTAACATGATTATTTTGGCCAACAATCATATTTGTTATTGCTAAGACTCCAATTGTGTGCTCAATGACAAAAAAATATTTTTATTTATATATTTATAAGTGCTAAACTTCAGTGTCTAATGCACCTATCCTCTATATACTTGAATATTGCAAAATTCTTTCATCAAAAAGCTATTTTAAAATCGATATCGAGTCACTAGGGGGGGGGTCTGTATCTATAATTCTTAAATATTTTATGCTTTTTTTTATTTATATATTTATGTTTTGTATTTTTATCTCTCTATTATAAAGCATGTTTTTGATATAAATATAATTATTACAAAACATTCATTATTTATAACATTAATGTCCTAGGGTTGTCATCTGATGAAATCATCAAAGGTAAAGTGCTGCATTTTACAGCTGTCTTCTGGTTTTGCATTATATGCTGGCTTGAAAAATTGGGTTCAAATTATTTCTGGCTTGATACTCTGCTACACTTAATCTAATGTTTTGCTTCGTTTAGCCTTTTTGAAATCGGACCAGTGTGGTTAGATTAACGAGTCTTATCTTTAATGGCTGTTAAAATAGTCATATGTTTGAAATTGAATAATATGATTTTGAAGATTTTAAAATTGGCATACAGGATGGCAGTGGCTGTTACGTAGGTGACATTTCTCCCCGGTCCCATAGGGTTAATAAAACACACTCCACATTTACAAACAAGAAGCTACAGCCAAACGGTCTGTCGGGTAAAAACACTAAACAAAACACCCCACAACCACAAGACAAACACACATTACTATACAGGAATCCCAATCAAAGTCAACTCAACACACCTGCCTTCAATTACAGAGTCAACAACAAACTCTACGTAACAAAAATCTTGCGTCCTGACCAATAATACAATTGCTCCCTCTGCTGGTCAGGATGTGACATGCCCAAGGTACAGACCCAGATGCACCTTAAAAAGCACAAATCTGGCAAGCCAAAAACAATACCCCTAAACAGCCAAGGGAGGAGGGGAGGGTGGCTGCCGTCAACGGCACACCCTCTGCCACCCTCCCTTCCCAACCTCCCTAGATCCTGGAGGTGGCTCAGGTGCAACGTGGACCTCGCTCCATCTTCGCGTCGCGCCCACCCGGTGGGCGCCCGATGGCACGGGCAGGCCAGGCCACTCGGGCTGGCCCGGGCAGACGACCTCTGGCTGGACGGAGGGACGGCGGAGCCACTTTCCGGGGTTGGGCGGAGGACAGGCGAGCCAGGTTGGAACCCGGAGGACAGAAAGCGACCACTCGGGCTGGGCCGGAGGACGGCGGAGCCACTTTCGGGCTGGGCCGGAGGACAGGAGGAGCCACTCGGGCTGGGCCGGGAGGACAAGCGGACCACTCGGGCTGGGCCGGACGGCGCAGGCCACTCGGGCTGGGCCGGAGGACAGGCGGACCACTTCAGGCTGGACCGGGGTGGACAGGCGGGCCAAGCGGGCTGACCGGAGGACAGCCAGCCACTCTGGCCAGACCAAGCAGACGGGCCCACTCTGGCGACCGGACCAGGCAGCCACTCTGGCGAACCGGGCGAGTCGGCCACTCCCGACCCGGGCAGTCGGAGCCACTCTGGCAGACCGGGCGAGTCGGCCCACTTTGGCAGACCCGGGCAGTCGGGCCACTCTGGCTGATCCGGGCAGTCGGAGCCACTCTGGCATCTCTGGGCAGACGGGCCACCTCTATCTCCCGGGCAGACGGGCCACTCTGGCATCTCCTACCTTGGCGGCTCTGGCATCTCCCTGACTGGCGGGCGGCTCCTGGCGACTCCTGACTGGCGGGCAGCTCCTGGTGACTCCTGACTGGCAGGCGCCTCCTGGCGACTCCTGACTGGCGGGCGGCTCTGGCGACTCCTACTGGCGGCGGCTCTGGCGACTCCTGACTGGCAGGCGGCTCTGGCGACTCCTGACTGGCGGGCGCTCTGGCGACTCCTACTGGCGGGCGGCTCTGGCGACTCCTGACTGGCGGGCGGCTCACAGCGCTCCTACTGGCTGGCGGCTCTGGGCACTTACTAGCGGCAGCTCTGCACTCTTGAATGGCGGGCAGCTCTGGCGACTCTTGAATTAGGCGGGCAACTCTGGCGACTCTTGACTGGCCCGGGCAGCTCTGGCGACTCTTGACTGGCGAGGCTGGGCTGCCTTACTAGATACCCTATCGTAGGGCTGGTACTGGGCGTGCCAGCCTGGGGCTCTTGCACCTCAATGATAGTGCGTATAGCGGGAAACACCGGACCGTGGCGCACTGGCGGTCTTGAGCGCAGGGTTGGCATCACCCCTTCAGGCTCGATGCTCGCCGCCCTGGCACATGCGGGGCGCTGGTACTGTGCCTACCGGCCCAAAATCCCCAACCTCACCACAGCCCCAACCCCAAAGCACGGGACCTGTCCAGTCTGTTTCAGCCTAAACAGGAGTCGGGGAGCTTGCCTGAGGCTCCATCCTCGCCCGTCAAACAGCCCTTGTACCAAAAAATGTCTTAGGGCTGCCTCTGGTTTCCTTACCCGCTGTGTTCCCCAGTCCTGTAGAATTCCTCAGCTGCTTGGTCCTGTTTTTGGTGGGTAATTCTGTAAGGGCTGTCTGAGAGAGTGACCAAATGCAGCAGGTTAGTGTTCATCGTCAACACTCCTCTAGGGTTGGCGGACAGTCGTCCCACCTACTCAACAATGATTGAATCCACATGCACGTTATTCAAATACTTAGAAATCTATTACTTCAATTTCTCAAACATACTGTTCACCATTTTAAACAAGACTCTAAATTAATCTAAGCCACACTGTCCGATTTCAAAAAGGCTTCTATAGCGAAAGCAAAACATTAGATTATGTCAGCAGAGTACCCAGCCAGAAATAATCAGACACCCATTTTTCAAGCTAGCATATAATGTCATAAACCCAAACCACAGCTAAATGCAGCACTAACCTTTGATGATCTTCATCAGATGACAACACTGAGACATTATGTTTATACAATACATGTATGTTTTGTTCAATCAAGTTCATATTTACATCAAAAAACCAGCTTTTACATTAGGATGCTTAATTACGTTCAAACTAGCATACCATTCGGTAATTTACTAAATTACTCACGATAACGTTCACAACCATAACAATTATTTTAAGAATTATAGATACAGAACTCACTCTATGCACTCTCGCTATGTCCGATTTTAAAATAGCTTTTCAGTGTGCTTACATTTGCAATATTCTCAGTAGATAGCCCGCCATCACAGGGCTAGCTATTTTAGACACCCACCAAGTTTAGCACTCACCAAAAAATCAGATTTAATATAAGAAAAATGTTGTTACCTTTGCTGTCTTCGTCCAGAATGCACTCCCAGGACTTCTACTTCAATAACAAATGTTGGTTTGGTTCAAAATAATCCCATAGTTATTCCAAATATCCTCTGTTTTGTTAAGATAGATTCAAACACTATCGAATGGTAAAGAAGGGTGCCATGCCACACGCATTCCCGTGACAAAAAAATCTAAATATTCCATTACCGTACTTAGAAGCATGTCAACCGCTGTTTAAAATCAATTTTTATGCGATTTTCTCGTAAAAGCGATAATATTCCACCGGGAACGTTAGCCAAAGGCGAAGAAAGGAAAATAAAACATGGGGTCACGTACCACGGCGCCTCAGCCCATTGTCCTCTGATAGAGCACTTGCCAAACGTTGTTGTTTTCAGCCAGTGGCTGGAATTACATTATTCTTTCCCTTCTGACCTTGCCTAGGAAGTGTCATGTTACAGCAAAGATCCTCAGTCTTCAATAAACAGAGTCAAGAAGCTCAAGCAATGGTCAGAGGGCACTTCCTGTACAGAATCTTCTCAGGTTTTTTGCCTGCCATATGAGTTCTGTTATACTCACAGACACCATTCAAACAGTTTTAGAAACTTTGAGGTGTTTTCTATCCAAAGCCAATAATTATATGCATATTCTAGTTTCTGGGCAGTAGTAACAACCAGATTAAATTAGATGCGTTTTTTATCCGGCCGTTACCCCCCCCTACCCCCAACAGGTTAACCTCTATGGGCTAGCTGGGATGCTTGCGTCCCACCTACTCAACAACCAGTTGAATCCTGTGCGCGTTATTCAAATACTTAATATATATTACTTAATTTTTCAAAACTATACTATTTTCACCATTTTAAAATATCTCTTATCTAACCACACTGTCCGATTTCAAGGCTTTACTAACGAAAAAAAACATTAGATTATGTCAGCAGAGTACCGAGAGCCAGAAATAATCAACACCCATTTTTCAAGCTAGCATATAATGTCACATAAACCCAAACCACAGCTAAATGTAGCACTAACCTTTGATGATCTTCATCAGATGACAACCCTAGGACATTATATTTATACAAGACATGCATGTTTTGTTCAATCAAGTTCATATTTATATCAAAAACCAGCTTTTCACATTAGCATGTGACTAGCATGTGACTAGCATTCCCACCAAACACTGCCGGTGAATTGAGTACTCGATAGCGTTCACAAAAAGCACTAACAATTATTTTAAGAATTATATAACATTTTCCTCTACGCTTTTTCGATATGTCCGATTTTAAAATAGCTTTTCGGTGAAAGCACATTTTGCAATATTCTCCAGTAGATAGCCCACGGCATCACAGGGCTGCTATTTTAGACACCCAACAGGTTTAGCACTCATCAAAGTCAGATTTACTATAAGAAAAATGTTCTTACCTTTGTTGTCTTACGTCAGAATGCACTCCAGCTTTCAATAACAAATATTGGTTTGGTCCAAAATAATCCATCGTTATATCCAAACAGCGGCGTTTGTTCGTGCGTTCTAGACACTATCCTAAAGGCTAAATCAGGGTTACGAGCATGGCGCAATTAACACAAAAAATTCTAAATATTCCATTACCTACTTCGAAGCATTCAACATGTTTGAAATAAATTTTTATGCCATTTTTCTCATAAAAAGCGATAATATTCCGACCGGGAATCTGCGTTTGAATAAACAGACAAAGAAAACAAACATTCCGTCAAAGGCGGGCAGCGCCTAAGCCCATAGCAGTACTCTGGTGGCCACTTGCCAAAAAGCGATAAAGAGCCTGCCTGCGATATGCGTTCCAGTTTTCGGGCTCTAACCCTATGAGGCGTAGAAGTGTCACGTTATTGCAAAATCCTGAGTCTTCAATAAAAGCCTATGAAACACTACTTCTCAGACAGGCCATACGTTCTTGAAATCTTCTCAGGTTTTGGCTTGCAATGGGAGTTCTGTTATACTCACAGACACCATTCAAACAGTTTTAGAAACTTTAGGGTGTTTTTCCCTCCAAAGCCAACTAATTATATGCATATTCTGGTTACTGGGCAGGGTAGTAACCAGATTAAATCAGGTGAAATTTTTATCCAACCGTTCAATACTTAACAGTTAATACACAACACTATACATTTACAAAACATGAAAGCGCAACCAAACAGTCCTGTCAGGTGAAACACACTAAACAGAAACAATTACCCACAACCACAAGGGACAAACACACATTACTATATATAGACTCCCAATCAAGGCAACTCAACACACCTGCCTTCAATTGGGAGTCCAACAACCAACTCACACGTAACAAAAATCTCTGCCACGTCCTGACCAGCATGATTACAATTGCTCCCTCTGCTGGTGGATCCCACACAGTATCGTATTGTGGGTGACACCCAGTATAGCATAAGTGGAACCCACCCCACTCAGTAAAGTATGGTGGATCCCACACAGTATAGCATAGTGGACCCCACCCCACCCAGTATAGTATGGTGGATCCCACCCAGTATGGTATGGTGGAGACCCACCCCACCCAGTAAAGTATGGTGGATCCCCGAGTATAGTATGGTGGATCCACCCCACCCAGTATAGTATGGTGGATCCCACCCCACCCAGTATAGTATGGTGGATCCAACCCATTGCAGTATGGTGGATCCCACCAGTATAGCATGGTGGATCCGCCAGTATGATATGGTGGATCCACCGATTTGTATGGTGGATCCCACCCAGTATAATATAGTGGATCCCACCCAGTATAGTATGGTGGATCCCACCGCAGGTATAGTATGGTGGATCCACCCCCACCATATAGTATGGTGGATCCCTCACCCAGTATAGTATGGTGGATCCCACCCCACCCAGTATAGTATGGTGGATCCCACCCCACCCAGTATAGTATGGTGGATCCCACCCAGTGTAGTATGTTGGATCCCACCCAGTATAGTATGTTGGATCCCACCCAGTATAGTATGGTGGATCCCACCCTATATATGCAGTGGATCCCACCCAGTATAATATGCATTGATCCACCCCACCAAAATATAGTATATTTGGGTCCCCAGTATATATAGTGGATCCCCCCATATATATATCTATAGTATGGTGGATCCCACCCTTATAGTATGGTGGATCCACCCCACCCAGTATAGCATAGGTGGATCCACCCCACCCAGTATAGTATGATCCCACCGCAGTATAGCATAGTGCAATTCCCACCCCCAGTATAGTATGGTGGGTCCCACCCCACCCAGTATAGTATGTTAGTGACTCACTTAATTCACAGACTAGGATTCTTCCACAGTCCCGAAATTACGAGGTTGGGAGGTGGTGAAACTGTGCAATCTTGTTGTCAGCCAACTGACAGTCAATAAAAGCGTTTACGTAGCTGAAACTGGTTCACAGCTCACCTCACGGCGTGTCCTCTGTTTGAGGAGAGAGGCAGTGAGCTGTGCCTTAGCCTATGCTGCTGACAGCTTAGATGGAGGCCTTTTTCATTGAAGTAAAATTTAATTGGTGGAGAAAGAGGAAAGTGAAAAGAAGCCCGACAAAGTGGAAATCTTCAGGGACATGTTTAAATATTAGCAATGGACAAATATGATAACAACATTGTCTGTGGAAAAATAACTGTGTGCATTTTGCTATTAAGGTTTTGATGCAATTTTCAAACTTGATTTTTTTTGTTGTTGTATTTATTATAATTTGTTTTATTATACGTTATTGTTACCTTCTCTTCATTAATATTGTATATCTTCATTATTATTCTATATCATCATTATTATTTATATCATCATTATTATTGTATATCACCATTATTATTGTATTTCACCATTATTATTGTATTTCACCATTGTTTGTTATATCATCATTATTATATATATCTTCATTAGTATTGTATATCATCATTTTTGTATATCATTGTTATTATTGTATATTATTATTAGTGTATATTATCAGCTATTATTGTTGTATATCGTTGGTTATTGTTGTATATCATCATTTTGTATATCATTGTTGTTGTTAATATATCATTATTAGTTATATCTCATTATTATTGTTTATTAAATTGTTATTTTATATCATTGTTATTTATATAACTATTAAAACTATATCATTTATTTATTGTATATCAGCATTATTATTTTTGGCCTACTTATCAATCTATGTTTAGTACTCTACATATGCAAAAAAATGTGTTTTATTGAGACATTTTAAATTGGCTAATTATTATGTTTGTACTGATTTTTATTTTATTGTGTACTCCATATTCAGTTGAAGATAAATTATAAGTAGGCCTGTTGTAAAATAAATATAATTAGCCTATTGTATCATTATTAGCACCTATACCTATTCTACAGTCCACCCAACAAATGACAGCACACTACGCCTGTGGTACAGTATAACCACTCTCCTTTGTTGGTAGGCCTAATTTATTTCATTATTTTTAATTTTATTCATTTGTTATTCACCTTTATTTAGCCAGTGGGCAAGTTAGGGAACAGTTCTGTTGCTGCGACCTGGCCAAATAAAACAACTCCGTTTGCAGCATTGCTGCAATATAGACTATTCAAAACTTTTGTGAAGGTTTACACCAGTGCTTTAAATATGCAACAAGGATTTTGTTTTTCATTCTACTGAGCCATTTTGTTTGGCCAAATAAAGTTCCAACTGTAATGTTGTGTTCTCCACAATACAATAGAATTACTGTGCCGCGTTACACATACTCAAACCCACAGGAGGCCGAATGCAACAATAAACATAACGGAATGCACCACAATATAACAACCTGGTGGTATTGTCCCTATAAAACAATGGCTTGACTTACTTTTGATATTACCTAATAAAGTTTAGACACTTTGTGAAGGTTTGGTATGTTGTGGCTATTATAGACTTCAGCTACTTCAGGTCTGTGAAGGCAGTGGACACCAAGCGCTCAAAATACTGACTCAAAGTTCAACTTGAGGTGAGGCCGGTCGTCTTCAGCCTACCACCAGGTACCCTTATTAATGTAACCCTCATCTTTATTAACAATATTTTGATCAAAATAGATGGAATTAGCCTCCTCCTTTACACTTATATCTGTGTAGTAGTAGTAGCCTATCTGACAAGGATAAAAATGCATATCGGTGTCGGACTTTTACACATGTCGCTCTCTTCAGGCGAACTCTTCCTTCACATATATTTTCTATTAATGTCATACGGTGGACACCTAAGCCTATGCTTAGCCTGATGCATTCAGGGCTTACATCTCCGACAAACACGCTATAACTTTTAATATCTACACATAAACCCATATTATTTTTTGTAATTAGTTTTACAGGTTGTTTTAGGACACGTATCTGGTTCATTTGGCCAACTTCCCTTGGTCAGAGATTTCTTTCTCTCCTTTCTACTCTCAGATCTCTCTAGGATCTGAACCGGCATGGTCTGTTTTGGTCTGTTTTCCACGGTCCTCTTCGTAACAGAGTCTGACTGTCCTTGGTTCCCATTCACAGGGTCTCAAAATTTTTATTTTTTGTTATGCATGTTGGGTTGCGTGGGAAAGCCATGCGTTCACTTCAGAATGTGTGGTTTGGACCTGGGAAAACCTCTATCACAACACACACTCACACTCACAACGACAGACACAGAGACATTATCAGCAGGAGATGGATCATGTAAATGAAACTTTGTCTGGGGTGGGGGAGCGTTCTTGGAACGTTTTCTGCAGTGAATGTGCGTATCAAATGGGCTGTCTGATTGTGCTTTACAATGTACCCTATTCTATGCAGTACTGCACTACTGTTGACCAAGTCCCATATGGGCCCATGCACTATATAGGGAATAGGGGCGCCATTTTGGACACTTTCTGAATCTCCTCCAGATATTTCATCTTCGACGGGGAGAAGGTAAACTGATTTGTTCTCCGTGATCTCAAGACAGAGATGCATTACCGTGTGTTGTTCTACAATGGGAGGAGGAGGAAGGAGGGGAGACTATGATAGAGGAAAGTAAGGAGGGGGAGTGGGGAGAGGATTAAAATTAAACTTTTATTTTACAACTTTATTTCCCTGCAACAATAATTTTTCATTGTAGATGCTCCTGTCCAAAGACTAGGTAAAATAACCACATAAAATAACCACACATCACTGCTAGTAAAACCTTTAAAATTTAGATACTATATCTGCTAATTATTGGTATCTAATAGCTTACTTATTTCACTGGTTACATCAGAACCTGATTTGTCAAATATCTTTTTAAACCTCCAAATAAGAATAAATCCCAAACTGTGATGGTAACAGTATATATAGGAACCATAGCAAACTTGATTTCACACAACTGATTTCCTCTGTAACTAGCAGATACAGTTTTATTCAATATGCATTTTAGTCATATAGCAGATGGTCCTATCTATCGATATACAGAAGATCAGCACAGCTATTCAACAAGTAGGTTAAAAAACAACCGCATTATCATTATTGCTGGTAAACGTTTTTCAAAATACCTGCTCAAGGTAATAACAAGTAATACAGTTTAGTGGAATCAAAAATGGGTTGAGCCCCTAGTGGGGTCGCGGGGGAACTGCATTGTGGTTGGATATGTATATACTTTCTTTATGAGGAGCATATTAAGAGAACAGATTATTGTATGGGTAAAGTTTTATTGTGTAATGTTATTTATTGGATTCACTTTTAATTTCGATAAGAAATGAACATATAACGAATTGAAGGTTATTTGTTGAAATGTATACCAATTTCAAGGAATTTATGTTATTATTTGGGGTGGAGGAGGGGGGTCTCCAAAACTCTGGCGGAAAAACGGGTGTTGCACTAGAATAAAATGTGTCTCTCTTCTGTCTCTAATACCCCACTAACCCATTGTCCTTCTGTCTCTAATGCCCCCACTTTCTTCCATTGTCCTTCTGTCTCTAATGCCTCCACTGTTCCATTGTCCTTCTCCCAACTCTAATGCCCCCACTGTTCCATTGTCCTTCTGTCTCTAATGCCCTCACTGTTCCATTTGTCCTTCTGTCTCTAATGCCCCCACTGTTCCATTGTCCTTCTGTCTCTAATTTACTGTTCCATGGTCCTTCTGTCTCTAATGCCCCCACTGTTCCATTGCCCTTCTGTCTCTAATGCCCCCCTACTGTTCCATTGTCCTTCTGTCTCTAATGCCCCCACTGTTCCATTGTCCTTCTGTCTCTAAATGCCCCCACTGTTCCATTGTCCTTCTGTCTCTAATGCCCCACTGTTCCATTGTCCTTCTGTCTCTAATGCCTCCACTGTTCCATTGTCCTTCTGTCTCTAATGCCCCCACTGTTCCATTTGTCCTTCTGTCTCTAATGCCCTCACTGTTCCATTGTCCTTCTGTCTCTAATGCCCCCACTGTTCCATTGTCCTTCTGTCTCTAATTCCCCCACTGTTCCATGGTATTCTGTCCTCTAATGCCCCCCACTGTTCCATTGCCCTTCTGTCTCTAATGCCCTACTGGAATTTCAAAATTGTCCTTCTGTCTCCTAATGCCCCCACTGTTCCATTTCTTCATCTCTTCCCCCCGCATTCCATGGTCCTTCTGTCTCCTAATGCCCCCACTGTTCAGTGTCCTTCTGTCTCTAATGCCCCCACTGTTCCATTGTCCTTCTGTCTCTAATGCCCCCACTGTTCCATTGTCCTTCTGTCTCTAATGCCCCCACTGTTCCATTGTCCTTCTGTCTCTAATTCCCCACTGTTCCATTGTCCTTCTGTCTCCTAATTCCCCACTGTTCCATTTGTCCTTCTGTCTCCTAATTCCCCCACTGTTCCATTGTCCTTCTGTCTCTAATAAACCACTGTTCCATTGTCCTTCTGTCTCCTAATTCCCCCACACTGTTCCATGAGTCCTTCTTCTCTAATGCCCCCACTGTTCCATTGTCCTTCTGTCTCTAATTCCCCCACTGTTCCATTTGTCCTTCTGTCTCCTAATGCCCCCCACTGTTCCATTGTCTTTCTGTCTCTAATGCCCCCACTGTTCCATTGTCCTTCTGTCTCCTAATGCCCCCCACTGTTCCGGTATCCTTCTGTCTAATTCCCTCACTGTTCCATTTGTCCTGCTGTCTCTAATGCCCCCCCCACTGTTCCATTGTCCTTCTGTCTCTAATGAAACCACTGTTCCATTGTCCTTCTGTCTCCTATACCCCCACTGTTCCATGGTCCTTCTGTCTATAATGCCCCCACTGTTCCATTTATCCTTCTGTCTCTAATGCCCCCACTGTTCCCATGGTCCTTCTGTCTCCTAATGCCCCCACTGTTCCATTGTCAGCCTTCTGTCTCTAATGCCCCCACTGTTCATTGTCCTTCTGTCTCTAATTCCCCCACACTGTTCCATTTGTCCTTCTGTCTCTAATGCCCCCACTGTTCCATTGTCCTTCTGTCTCTAAATACTTCCACTGTTCCATTGTCCTTCTGTCTCTAATGCCCCCACTGTTCCATGGTCCTTTGTCTCCTAATGCCCCACTGTTCCATTGTCCTTCTGTCTCTAATGCCCCCACTGTTCCATTGTCCTTCTGTCTCTAATGTCTCCCCAATGTTCCATTGTCCTTCCATCTAATAATGCCCCCACTGTTCCATTGTCCTTCTGTCTCTAAATACCCCACTGTTCCATTGTCCTTCTGTCTCTAATGCCCCCCCACTGTTCCATTGTCCTTCTGTCTCCTAATGCCCCCACTGTTCCATTGTCCTTCTGTCTCTAATGCCCCCACTGTTCCATTGTCCTCTGTCTCTAATTCCCCCACTGTTCCATTGTCTTCTGTCTCTAATGCCCCACTGTTCCATTGTCCTTCTGTCTCTAATGCCCCCACTGTTTCCATTGTCCTTCTGTCTCTATTAATCCCCCACTGTTCCATTCTCATTGTCTCTAATGCCCCCCACTGTTCCATGGTCCTTCTGTCTCTAATGAAGTACTGTTCCATTGTCCTTCTGTCTCTAATAAACCACTGTTCCATTGTCCTTCTGTCTCTAATGCCCCCACTGTTCCATTTGTCCTTCTGTCTCTAATTCCCCCACTGTTCCATTGTCCTTCTGTCTCTAATTCCCCCCCACTGTACATTTGTCCTTCTGTCTCTAATTCCCCCACTGTTCATTGTTGTCCTTCTGTCTCTAATTCCCCCACTGTTCCATTGTCCTTCTGTCTCTAAGCCTTTACTGTTCCATTTGTCCTTCTGTCTCTAATTCCCCTGTTCCATTTGTCCTTCTGTCTAATTCCCTCACTGTTCCATTGTCCTTCTGTCTCTAATGCCCCCACTGTTCCATTGTCCTTCTGTCTCCTAATGCCCCCACTGTTCCATGTGGTCCTTCTGTCTCTAATGCCCCCACTGTTCCTTGGTCCTTCTGTCTCTAATGCCCCCACTGTTCCATGGTCCTTCTGTCTGTGCCCCCACTTATTCCATGGTCCTTCTGTCTAAAAATACCCCCCACTGTTCCATGGTCCTTCTGTCTCTAATGCCCCCACTGTTCCATTGTCCTTCTGTCTCTAATGCCCCCACTGTTCCATTTGTCCTTCTGTCTCTAATTCCCCCACTGTTCCATTGTCCCTCTGTCTCTAATGCCCCCCACTGTTCCATTGTCCTTCTGTCTCTAATGAAACCACTGTTCCATTGTCCTTCTGTCTCTAAGCTACCCACTGTTCCATTGTCCTTCTGTCTCTTTTTCCATTGTCCTTCTGTCTCTAATGCCTCCACTGTTCCATTTGTCCTTCTGTCTCTAATTCCCCCACTGTTCCATTGTCCTTCATTCTCCTAATGCCCCCACTGTTCCACATTGTCCTTCTGTCTCTAATGAAACCACTGTTCCATTTGTCCTTCTGTCTCTAATGCCCCCCCCACTGTTCCATGGTCTTCTGTCTCTAATGCCCCCCACTGTTCCATTGTCCTTCTGTCTCTAATTCCCCCCACTGTTCCATTGTCCTTCTGTCTCATGCCCCCACTGTTCCATTGTCCTTCTGTATCTCTAATTCCCCCACTGTTCCATTGTCCTTCTGTCTCTAATGCCCCCACTGTTCCATTGTCCTTCTGTCTCTAATTCCCCCCCACTGTTTCCATTTTGTCCTTCTGTCTCCTAATTCCCCCACTGTTCCATTGTCCTTCTGTCTCTAATAACCACTGTTCCATTTGTCCTTCTGTCTCTAATGCCCCCACTGTTCCATTGGCCTTCTGTCTCTAATTCCCCCACTGTTCCATTGTCCTTCTGTCTCTAATGCCCCCACTGTACATTTCCTTCATCTCCTAATGCCCCCACTGTTCATTGTCCTTCTGTCTCTAATTCCCCCACTGTTCCATGGTCCTTCTGTCTCTAATGCCCCCACTGTTTATTTGTCCTTCTGTCTCTAATTCCCCCACTGTTCCATTTGTCCTTCTGTCTCTAATGCCCCCACTGTTCCATTGTCCTTCTATCTCCCTAGTAATGCCCCCCACTGTTCATTGTCCTTCTGTCTCTAATGCCCCCACTGTTCCATTGTCCTTCTGTCTCTAATGCCCCCCACTGTTCCATTTGTCCTTCTGTCTAATTCCCCACTGCCATTGTCCTTCTGTCTCTAATGCCCCCACTGTTCCATGGTCCCCTTCTGTCTCCCAATGCCCCCACTGTTCCATTGTCCTTCTGTCTCTAATGACCCCCACTGTTCCATTGTCCTTCTGTCTCTAATGAAACCCACTGTTCATTGTCCTTCTGTCTCCTAATGCCCCCACTGTTCCATTGTCCTTCTGTCTCTAATGCCCCCACTGTTCCATGGGTCCTTCTGCTCTCCTAATGCCCCCACTGTTCCATTGTCCTTCTGTCTCTAATGCCCCCCACTGTTCCATGGTCCTTCTGTCTCTAGATTCCCCCACTGTTCCTTGGTCCTTCTGTCTCTAATTCCCCTGTTCATGGTCCTTCTGTCTCTAAAACCCCCACTGTTCCATTGTCCTTCTGTCTCATGCACTCCACTGTTCCACCCAATCTTCTGTCTCCTAATGCCCCCACTGTTCCATTGTCCTTCTGTCTCCCAATTCCCCCACTGTTCCATTGTCCTTCTGTCTCCTAATGCCCCCACTGTTCCATTGTCCTTCTGTCTCTAATGCCCCCACTGTTCCATTGTCCTTCTGTCTCTAATTCCCCTGTTCCATTGTCCTTCTGTCTCTAATGCCCCCACTGTTCCATTGTCCTTCTGGCTCTCTAATGCCCCCACTGTTCCATTTGTCCTTCTGTCTCTAATGCCCCCCATGTCCTTCTGTCTCTAATGCCCCCACTGTTCCATTATCCTTCTCTAATTCCCTCACTGTTCCATTGTCCTTCTGTCTCTAATGCCCCCACTGTTCCATTGTCCTTCTGTCTCTAATGCCCCCACTGTTCCATAGTCCTTCTGTCTCTAATGCCCCCACTGTTCCATTGTCCTTCTGTCTCTAATGCCCCCACTGTTTCCATTGTCCTTCTGTCTCTAAATACCCCACTGTTCCATTGTCCTTCTGTCTCCCTAATTCCCCCACTGTTCCATGGTCCTTCTGTCTCTAATGCCCCCATTGTTCCATTGTCCTTCTGTCTCTAATGCCCCCACTGTTCCATTGTCCTTCCGTCTCTAATGCCCCCCACTGTTCCATTGTCCTTCTGTCTCTAATGCCCCCACTGTTCCATTGTCTTCTGTCTCTAATAACCCCACTGTTCCATTGTCCTTCTGTCTCATTTACTGTTCCATTGTCCTTCTGTCTCTAATGCCCCCACTGTTCCATGGTCCTTCTGTCTCTAATTCCCCCACTGTTCATTGTCCTTCTGTCTCTAATTCCCCCACTGTTCCATTGTCCTTCTGTCTCTAATGCCCCCACTGTTCCATGGTCCTTCTGTCTCTAATGCCCCCACTTTTCATTGTCCTTCTGTCTCTAATTCCCCCCACTCTATCCTTTCCAAGGTAATATACCATCTGTCATCTCCCTCTCTTCAACAAGATCAACATCATACCATAACATGTAATCCCTCTCTTCAGATCAACATCGCCTGCATCACATTTTTAATCCTCTTTTAAGATCAACATCACACCATCACATTTAATCCCTCTCTTCAAGATAAGCATCATACATCACATTTTTAATCCCTCTTTTCAGATCAACATCACACCATCACGTTTAATCCCTCTAATCAACATCACACAATCACATTTAATCCCTCTCTTCATATCAACATCACACCATCACATTTTTAATCCCTCTCTTCAGATCAACATCACACCATCACATTTAATCCCATTCTTCAGATCAACATCATACCATCACATTTAATCCCTCTCTTCAGATCAACATCACCCATCACATTTAATCCCTCTCTTCAGATCAACATCACACTATCACATTTAATCCCTCTCTTCAGATCAACATCATACCTCACATTTATTCTCTTCAGATCAACATAATACATCACATTTAATCCCTCTCTTCAAGTCAACATCAACACCATCACGTTTAATCCCTCTCTTCAGATCAACATCATACCATCACATTTTAATCCCTCTCTTCAGATCAACATCATACCATCACGTTTAATCCCTCTCTTCAGATCAACATCAGCCTGTCACATTTAATCCTCTTTTCAGATCCAACATCACACCATCACATTTAATCCCTCTCTTCAGATCCAACATCCTTACATACATTTAATCCCTCTTTTCAGATCGGCATCACCATCACGTTTAATCCTCTCTTCAGATCAACATCACACAATCACATTTAATCCCTCTCTTCGCTATCAACATCACACCATCACATTTAATCCCTCTTTCGAATCAACATCACACCATCACATTTAATCCATTCTTCAGATCACATCACCCCATCACATTTAATCCCTCTCTTCAGATCAACATCATACCATCACCTTTAATCCCTCTCTTCAGATCAACATCACACTATCACATTTAATCCCTCTCTTCGAATTAACATCATACCATCACATTTAATCCCTCTCCTTCAGATCAACATCATACATCACATTTAATCCCTCTCTTCAGATCCAACATCATACCATCACGTTTAATCCACTCTCTTCAGATCAACATCAATACCATCTCACATTTAATCCCTCTCGTCAGATCAAATTCATACCATCACGTTTAATCCCTCTCTCTCTTTGTCGTCTCAAAAGTGCTGACAATTGCTTTGACAGTAAACTGCTGCCAGTCACACACGCACACACAACGCACGCACACATACACACACACACACACACACACACACACACACACACACACACACACACACACACACACACACACACACACACACACACACACACACACACACACACACACACATTTCACAACACACACACACTATTCCATTCTCCATCTCCCTTAGATCAAACAGCTTTCTCCTCAGCCCCATCACACCAAACACAATTACACACCGGCCAATCATCTCTCTTCTATGCAATTACAGCTAGTTGCAAATTGTGCCATCTGCTTCGGCTCTACGATAAACTGACACCCCATCAACCCCCAAAACCTAAAAAACTAGCTTTCTGATTCATGAATGTTAGCATTTCCCTGATATCAATTTCATATCACTGTAATAATATGACATGGTCGCAGTGTGTGGAATGTGGAATGCGTTATTGGAATGATGTCACAGTTCTACTTTCGGAATGTGTAGAACCTGAATGAAAAACAGTTCTGGTAATTATGACAGTGATGCTAGGGATGATGGCTGGTGAGAGATGGTAATACACGGATAGAAGGTCATTTTCTGTAAGCCCACTGTGAACGAGTAAGAAATAGCTGTTGAGGAGATTCCCGCAGAAATTGAAGAGACATGCCAACAGGTTGTCTGTTAGAGCAGACAGATGACAGGAGGTAGAGTCAGGACATATACCAGTTCTTGAGAGAGAAATAGAAGCCATAAGAGAAGCAGACATAAATCGAGAAAGTGTAGAAGGAGAGAATTGATCGTGACGGAGAAAAGGCATTGTGTAAGTAATCTCAACGCCTCATTCTATTCTAAGGAAAAACACAAAGATATGCATCCTAAATGGGCTATTCCTTCATAGTGCACAACGTTTGACCAGTGCCACATGACTATGAGGGATAAATTACATTAAGGACTCAAAATTATCAATCTTGCTACTGAACATTTGGATATTTCTTGGCTCACCTGTTACCATGTTCTGGTCCCAGATGCTGCACAGTAACCAGCCATAAAGATCTCCCTTCAACACAATCCATCCATCACACCGCCTGTATGGTCCTATAAAACCATCATCAATATTTGTTTAGATGTTGCAATGATTATCATCATCTCTGTCTGTTTTTTCATTGGATCTTTTTCCAAACCTGGGCTCAAATAGTATTCGGAAATAGTGTCAAATACTTTATCTGGGCTCGCCCAATAGAAAAGTGGTAAAAATTTCAAACCATCCACCCTTGAGTCTGAACTCCAAGCGGAATAGAATCAAAAAATGTTTGGAAAGATATCCAGACAGTATTTAATGCCAGGAGATCAAAATGAGAGAAAGTGGTGTTATCTTTCCCCAAAATACATCTTAGCACCATACACTGAACAAACTACCTTGTCTTCCTTGGGATTAAATACTATGTGAGAATGTTCCAATGACTTTACCCAATGAGTACCCCGTTCTGTAAGTGACTTCTAGAAGCCCACATCTAAACTCTATCCTAGGTATTCCTTAAAGAGGTGGGGTTTCACCAGCTCTGTCTTCTTCTGGTGTTCTGGTGTTGACATTTATAAACCAGCTTCTCTCTTCTTCTGTGGTGTTCTGGTGTGACACTATAAGCCAACTCTCTCTTCTTCTGGTGTTCTGGTGTGACACTACAAACCAGCTCTGTCTTCTTCTGGTGGTACAGAATAACCAGGCGCTGTCTTCTTCTACTAATTATTCTGGTGTTTACACTGTAAACCAGCTCTGTCTTCTCTGGTGTTTTGGTGTTGACATTATCAATATGTAATGTCTTCTTCTGGTGTTCTGGTGGTACAGAATAACCAGCTCTCTCTTCTTCTGGTGTTCTGGTGTTTGACACTATAAACCGGCTCTGTCTTCTTCTGGTGTTCTGGTGTTGACACTATAAACCAGCTCTGTCTTCTTCTGGTGTTCTAGTGTTGACATTATAACCTTTCAATGTCTTCTTCTGGTGTTCTGGTGTTGACCTGCCCGAGCTGGCTCTGTCTTCTACATTTTGTTCTGTTGTTACATTATACTCTCTCTTCTTCTGGTGTTCTGGTGTTTTCTCGCCCCAGCTCTGTCTTCTTCTGGTGTTCTGGTGTTGACATTATGAACCAACAATGTCTTCTTCTAGTGCTCTGGTGTAGACACTATAAACCAGCTCTGTCTTCTTCTGGTGTTCTGGTGTTGACACTATAAACCAGCTCTGTCTTCTTCTGGTGTTCTGTTGTTGACATTATGAACCAGCTCTCTCTTCTTCACAATTTTGTTCTGGTGTTAACACTATAAATTAGCTCTGTCTTCTTCTGGTGTTCTGGTGTTGACATTGTGAGACCAGCAATGTCTTCTTCTGGTGTTCTGAATTGTTTATTTTCTCACCAGCTCTGTCTTCTTCTGGTGTTCTGGTGTTACATTTGCCAGACCATCAATGTCTTCTTCTGGTGAATTGTTTTGACACTATAAACCAGCTCTGTCTTCTTCTACAATTGTTCTGTTGTTGACATTATGAACCAGCTCTCTCTTCTTCTGGTGTTCTGGTGTTGACACTATAAACCAGCTCTGTCTTCTTCTGGTGTTCTGGTGTTGACATTATGAACCAGCAATATGTCTTCTTCTGGTGTTCTGGTGTTGACACTATAAGCCAGCTCTGTCTTCTTCTGGTGTTCTGGTGTTGACATTATGAACCTTTCAATGTCTTCTTCTGGTGTTCTGGTGTTGACACTATAAAGCCAGCTCTGTCTTCTTCTGGTGTTCTGTTGTTGACATTATAACCACTCTCTCTTCTTCTGGTGTTCTGGTGTTGACACTATAAACTGGCTCTGTCTTCTTCACAATTGTTCTGGTGTTGACATTATAACTGGCAATGTCTTCTTCTGGTGTTCTGGTGTTGACACTATAAACCAGCTCTGTCTTCTTCTGGTGTTCTGAATTGTTGACATTGTGAACCATCAATGTCTTCTTCTGGTGTTCTGGTGGTGACATTATGAACCAGCAATGTCTTCGTCTGGTGTTCTGGTGTGCCACTATAAACCAACTCTGTCTTCTTTCTGGTGTTCTGGTGTTGACACTGTAAACCAGCTCTGTCTTCTTCTGGTGTTCTGTTGTTGACATTATGAACCCAGCTCTCTCTTCTTCTGGTGTTCTGGTGTTGACACACATAAACCAGCTCTGTCTTCTTCTGGTGTTCTGGTGTTGACATTATGAACCAGCAATGTCTTCTTCTGGTGTTCTGGTGTTGACACTATAAACCAGCTCTGTCTTCTTCTGGTGTTCTAGTGTTGACATTATAACCATCAATGTCTTCTTCTGAGTGTTCTGGTGTTACATTATAACCAGCAATGTCTTGAAATCTGGTGTTATGGTGTTGACACTGCTCAAACCAACTCTGTCTTCTTCTGGTGTTCTGGTGTTGACACTATAAACCAGCTCTGTCTTCTTCTGGTGTTCTGGTGTTACACTATAAATTAGCTCTGTCTTCTTCACATTTTGTTCTGTTGTTACATTATGAACCAGCTCTCTCTTCTTCTGGTGTTCTGGTGTTGAAACTATAAACCAGCTCTGTCTTCTTCACAATTGTTTTCTGTTGTTGACACTATAAACCAGTTCTGTCTTCTTCTGGTGTTCTGAATTGTTACTTATAAATTAGCTCTGTCTTCTTCTGGTGTTCTATTTGTTGACATTATAAACCAGCTCTCTCTTCTTCTGGTGTTATGAATTGTTGACACTATAAACCAGCTCTGTCGCCTAACTGCAATTGTTCTGTTGTTGACACTATAAACCAGTTCTGTCTTCTTCTGGTGTTCTGGTGTTGACACTATAAACCAACTCTGTCTTCTTCTGGTGTTCTGGAATGATCTGCAGTACTGCAACAGATGAAAACAACCATTTCCTCTGATTAATCAACTAACGCCCAGAGGAAATCGGCATCCTATTCTCATATTACTATTTACAAAACTCCATGTTTGTGACAAGTTAGCGGTGGTATACAGAAGATCCCTGTTTGGTAATTACACCAAGTCCATGTTATAACAAGAGCTGCTCAAATATGCATAGAGAAATGACAGTCCATCATTACTTTAAAGACATGGTCAGTCAATAAAGACAATTTCCAAGAACTTTGGAAGTTTCTTCAAGTGCAATCATAAAAAAACCATCAAAGCTATGGTAGAAACCCCAGCTATCATGAGACTGCCCAGAAAGAGAGGATAAAGTTCATTAGCGTTACCAGCCTCAGATGTTTCAGTCCAAATTGCTTCACAGAGTTCAAGTAACAGACACACCTCAAAAATCAACCATTCCAGAGGAGACTGTGAAAATCAGCCTTCATGATTTTAGTGCTGCAAAAAACACTACTAAAGCACACCAATAAGAAGAAGAACTTGCGGGCAACACAAGAGCAATGGACATTAGACCAGTGGAAATCTGTCCTTTGGTCTGATGATCAAATGTGATATTGTGGGTTCTAACCGCCGTGTCTTTGTGAGGCGTGGTAGGTGAGCGGATCTCCGCACTTGTGGTTCCCACCATGAAGCATGGAGGAGGAGGGTGTGATGGTGTGGAGGAGTGCTTTGCTGGTACACTGTGCATTGATTTATTTACAGAATTCAAGGCATAATTAAACAGCATGGCTACCACGCATTCTGCAGCGATTCTTTACCATCCCATCTGGTTTGTGCTTGAGTGGGACTATCATTTGTTTTTCAACAGGACAATGACCCAACACACTTCCAGGTTGTGTAAGGGCTATTTGACCTAAAGGCGAGTGATGGAGTCCCTGCATCAGATACCTGGCCTCCACAGTCACCCACCTCAACCCAAGTGAGATGTGGATGAGTTACTGTTAGTGAAGGAAAGCTGCCAACAAGTGCTCAGCATATGTGAAACTCCTTCAAGAATGTTAGAAAAGCACTCCAGGTGAACTGGTTGAGAGAATGCCAAGAGCGGCGTGCAAAGGAATTAATACATCAAGGCAATAGGTGGCTACTTTGAATAATCTAAAATATAACATATATTTTTGATTTGTTTGACTTTGGTTACTACATTCTATATGTATTATTTCATAGTTTTGATGTCTTCAGTACTCTACAATGTGGAAAATAGTAAAAATGTGGGTGCTGTATGCACCTGTTACTATATACACCTGGTACTATATTTACCTGTATTATATATACACCTGGTACTATATATACACCTGGTACTATATACACCTGGTACTGTATATACACGTACTATATATACACTGTACTATATACCTATACTATATATACACCTGTATTATATATACACCTGTACTGTATATACCTGGTTTACATGGTACCATATATACTGCCTATGGAGTTCTGGTGAAAAGTAGTTCACTACATAAGGAATGGGATACATTTGGGAAGCACCCAAAGTAACCTTTTAGACAACTGATTTATTATTGGTGATGGATTTATTTAATATACATTCACCTTCAATCTCTCTTTCTCCTCATCTCTTCACTCTGAACTAGAAAAAAGACAAAGTAGCTGTTTAGTCTCTCTCTCTCTCTCTCTCTCTGAGAAATATATATTTCTAAAAATAGATGTCCAGGGGACAGTGGATTTAATCAGGTGTCATTATTTTGATTGGCGTACAGCATTCTGCCACTCACTCCAAATATCAAGGAGGATTCAGCTTAAAACTTCTTATGGATGGTGGCAGTATTGAGTAACTTGGATACTGGCGTGCCCAGAAGTAAACTGCCTCTACTCACTCCCAACTAGATATGCATATTATTAGTATATTTGGATAAAAACACTCTGAAGTTTTTCTAAAACTGTTTGAATGATGTCTGTAGAGTACAACATAACTCATATAGCAGGCAAAAAACCTACCAGTGGTCTGTAGTATTTCAATTAATTCCCTATCCAACTACAGTGTCTGTGGGTCTGTTTTTGCACTTCCTACGCTTCCACTAGATGTCAGCAGTCTTCCAGAACCTTGTTTGAGGGCTTCTTGTAAAGGGTGGATGGGCTCAGAGCTCCTGGAGTCCAGCAGGGCATGGGTACGGGGTTGGGCCTCAGGCATGCGCGCTCACGTGAGAGGAATTCGCTCAGTTCCATTGCATTTCTGAAGACAAGTTTCTCCGGTTGAAACTTTATTGCGGATTTACGATAAAACATCCTAAGATTGATTCTATACATCGTTTGACATGTTTTTACGAACTGTAATATACTGAGTTTTTTTGTCTGACTGCGCGTCCTGAATTTGGATTTGAACTGAAGGGTGAACAAAAGGGGAGGTATTTGGACATAAAGGATGGACTTTATCGAACAAAACATACATTTATTGTGGACCTGGGATCCCTGGGAGTGCATTCTGATGAAGTCATCATCAAGGTGAGTTGGAATATTTATAATGCTATTTCTGACTATTGTTGACTCCAACATGGCGGATATATTGTTTGGCATGTTTTTGTGTCTGAGCGCCATACTCAGATTATTGCTTTTTGGTAAAGCTTATATAACACTTGTATTTTCATCAACATTTTATGATGAGTATTTCTGTAAAATTGATGGGCTCCCTGCAAAATCACTGGATGTTTTGGAGGCAAAACATTAATGAACATAATGCACCAATGTAAACTGAGATTTTTGGATATAAATATGAACTTTATTGAACAAAACATACATGTATTGTGTAACTATGAAGTCCTAGCAGTCACCTCCTCTGATGAAGATCATCAAAGGTTAGTGATTAATTTTCTCTCTATTTCTGCTTTTTGTGACTCCTCTCTTTGGCTGGAAAATGGCTGTACTTTTTTGTGTTTAGGCGCTGACCCAATATAATCATATGGTTTGCTTTCGCCGCAAAGCCTTTTGAAATGGGGACACTGTGGCTGGATTAACAAGAAGTAAAGCTTTAAAAATGGTGTATAATGTATTTTTGAAGAATTTTAATTATAAGATTTTTGTTGTTTTGACTTGCCGCCTGCACTTTCACTGGCTGTCGTCATATCGAACTCTACTAACGGATTCAAGCCAAAGGCAGTTACAGTCCTTTCTGTCTCTCTCTGTCACACTGAAAACTCTAACCTTCTTGCGCAGGTCTCTCTCTGTCACACTGCAAACTCTAGTCCTTTCTTGCCCTCTCTGTCACACTGAAAACTCTAGTCCCTTCTGTCTCTCCCCCCCTCTGTCTCCCCTTGTGCATTTCCTGTCTCTTATGTGTAACTATCTGATTTTTTTTTTTTTTTTTTTTTTTTTAAAATAAATAGTTTCCCTGTACTTGGCAAGGAGAGGTTTGATTAATGGCATATAATGCAAACCGGATGCATCTGAAGTATAATATTAGTATTAGCCTTATCAAGAGTTCAGATATACACTTATTTCTTCTTGATTGATCACAGAGCCAATCGAGCTGTCTAGATACAGATATTGAAGTTTAACACAACCTGGGAGGTAGCTCTACCTATTAGATGAAGGTTAATAACCTGGGAGGTAGTCGTACCTATTAGATGAAGGTTATCACAACCTGGGAGGTAGTCATACCCATTAGATGAAGGTTAATACAACCTGGAGGTAGTCGTACTCCATTAGATGAAGGTTACTACAACCTGGGAGGTAGTCATACCCATTAGATGAAGGTTAATACAACCTGGGAGGTAGTCGTATTCTCATTAGAGAAGGTTAACACAACCTGGGAGGTAGTCATACCTATTAGATGAGGGTTAATACAACCCTGGGAGGTAGTCGTACTAATAGATGAAGGGGTTAACACAATCTGTGAGGTAGTCATACCCTATTAGATGAAGGTTAATACAACCTGGGAGTGTAGTCACACCCTATTAGATGAAGGTTAATACAACCTGGGAGGTAGTTTTACTCCATTAGATGAAGGTGTGGGTGACACAACCTGGGAGTGTAGTCATACCCAATTAGATGAAGGTGACACAACCTGGGAGGCAGTCATACCCATTAGATGAAGGTGGTTAATACAACCTGGGAGGTAGTCATACCCCATTAGATGAAGGTTAATACAACTGGGAGGTAGTCGTATTCTATTAGATGAAGGTTATTACAACCTGGGAGGTAGTCATACCTACTAGATGAAGGTTAACAAACCTGGGAGGTCCATACCCAATTAGATGAGGGTTAATACAACCTGGGAGGTAGTCGCATCGATTAGATGAAGGTTAATACCACCTGGGAGGTAGTCATACCCACAAGATGAGGGTTAACACAACCTGGAAGTGTAGTCATAACCATTAGATGAAGGCCACAATGCAGGTAGTCGTATTCTATTAGATGAAGGTAAAAGAACATACAAACTATAGTCACCATTAGATGAAGGTTAATACAACTCTGGGAGGTAGCTTCTGGTACTCATTAGATGAGGGTTAACACAACCTGGGAGGTAGTCGCACCCAATTAGATGAAGGTGGTAAGGTTACAACTGAGGGAAACACTACTTAGATGAGGGTTAATACAACCTGGGAGGTAGTCAGATCTATTAGATGAAGGCTGGTTAATACCACCTGGAGGTAGTCATACCCATTAGATGAGGGTTAACACAACCTGGGAGGTAGTCATAACTATTAGATGAAGGTTAATACAACCTGGGAGGTAGTCGTAACCTCATTAGATAAAGGGTTAACAACCTGGGGTTATACCCATTGATAAAGTGTTAATACAACCTGGGAGGTAGTTCATACCCATTAGATGAGGGGTTAATATAACCTAGGAGGTAGTCGCACCCATTAGATGAAGCTGTTAATACAACCTGGGAGGTAGTCGTATCTGTCATAAGACAGCGGTTAATGTAACCTGGAGGTAGTCATACCCAATTAGATGTGAAAGCAACACAACCCAAGTGTAGCTTCCCCACTCATTAGATGAAGTGCTACACGTCACCTGGGAGGTAATACCTCATTAGACAAAGGCTGGGTTAATACAACCTGGGAGGTGGCTTTCATGACATAATATAACTGGAGGTCCACCTATTACTAAAGCAATAATACAACTATGGAATAATCATTAAGAGGGGTTAATAAACCTGGGAGGTAGTCACACCTATTGAGATAAAGGTTATTAGCAACTCTGGGAGGTAGTCATACCCATTAGATGAAGGTTAACAACCTGGGATGATAATACCCATTAGATGAAGGTTAATACAACCTGGGAGGTAGTCATCCCTTATAGATGAAGATTAATAAACCTGGAGGTAGTCGTACCCCATTAGATAAGAATAAACCTGGGAGGTAATCGTTTCCCATTGATGATAGGTAGACAACCGGGGGTAGTCGTACCCCTATTAGATGGAAGGTGACACAACCTGGGAGGTAGTCGTACCCATTAGATGAAGGGGTGACACAACCTGGGAGGTAGTCATACCCATTATATGAAGGTGACACAACCTGGGAGGAAGTCATACCCCATTATATGAAGGTTAATACAACCTGGGGAGGTAGTCATACCCATTAGATGACGTTAATACAACCTGGGAGGTAGTCCTACCCCATTAGATGAAGGTTAATACAACCTGGGAGGTCGTCGTACCCCATTAGATGAAGGTTAATACAACCTGGGAGGTTGTCATACCCATTAGATGAGGGGGTTAACAACCTGGGAGGTAGTCGTACTCCATTACATGAGGGTTAATACAACCTGGGAGGTAGTCATAACCCCAGATGAAGGTTAATACAACCTGGGAGGGTAGTCATACCCATTAGATGAGGGTTAATACAACCTGGGAGGTAGTCATACCCCATTAGATGAAGGTTAATACAACCTGGGAGGTAGTCATATCCCATTAGATGAAGGTTAATACAACCTGGGAGTAGTCGCACCCATTGATGAAGCAAGTTAATATAACCTGGGAGGTAGTCATACCCATTGATGAAGGTTATACAACCTGGGAGGTAATCGACCCATTAGATGAAAGGTTAACCACAACCTGGGAGGTAGTCATACCCATTAGATGAAGGTTATAACAACCTGGGAGGTAGTCATACCCATTATATGAAGGTGACACAACCTGGGAGGTAGTCGACCCATTAGATGAAGGTGACACAACCTGGGAGGTAGTCGTACCGCATTAGATGAAGGTGATTACAACCTGGGAGGTAGCGACCATTAGATGGAAGGTAATACAACTGGGAGGGTAGTTGACCTCATTAGATAAGGTTAAATACAACACTGGGAGGTAGTCTACCCATTAGATGAAGGTTAATACAACCTGGGAGGTAGTCGTACCTCATTAGATGAAGGTTAATACAACCTGGGAGGTAGTCATAGCCAATTAGATGAGGGGGTTAATACAACCTGGAGGTAGTGGTTGACCCCATAGATGAAGGTTAATACAACCTGGGAGGTAGTCGATACCCTCATTAGATGAAGGAAGTTAATACAACCTGGGATAGTCAACCCCATTAGATGAAGGTTAATAGACAACCTGGGAGGTAGTCATACCCATTAGATAAATGGTTAATACAACCTGGGGAGGTAGTCATACCCATTAGATGAAGGTTAATACAACCTGGGAGGTAGTCATACCCATTAGATGAAGGTACACAACCTGGGAGGTAGTCGTACCCATTAGATGAAGGTTAATACAACCTGGGAGGTAGTCATACCACATTAGATGAAGGTTAATACCACCTGGGAGGTAGTCATACCCATTATATGAGGGTTAATACAACCTGGGAGGTAGTCGTCCACCCCATTAGATGAAGGTTAATACAACCTGGGAGGTAGTAGTACCCCATTAGATGAAGGTTAACAACCTGGGAGGTAGTCGACTCCATTAGATGAAGGTTAATACAACCTGGGAGGTAGTCATACCCCATTAGACTGAAGGTTAAACAACCTGGGAGGTAGTCGTACCCATTAGATGAAGGTTAAACAACCTGGGAGGTAGTCGTACCCCATTAGATGAAGGTTAATACAACCTGGGAGGGTAGTCGTACCTCATTAGATGAAGGTTAACCACAACCTGGGAGGTAGTCGTACCCATTAGATGAAGGTTGATACAACCTGGGAGGTAGTCGTTACCCATTAGATGAAGGTTAATACAACCTGGGAGGTCGTCAAGTACCCCATTGATGAAGGTTAATACAACCTGGGAGGTTGTCATACCCATTAGATGAGGGTTAACAACCTGGGAGGTAGTGAGTACTCCATTACATGAGGGTTAATACAACCTGGGAGGTAGTCATACCCCATTAGATGAAGGTTAATACAACCTGGGAGGTAGTCATACCCATTAGATGAGGGTTAATACAACGGGAGGTAGTCATACCCCATTAGATGAAGGTTAATACAACCTGGGAGGTAGTCATACCCCATTAGATGAAGGTTAATACAACCTGGGGAGGTAGTCGTACCCATTAGATGAAGGTTAATATAACCTGGGAGGTAGTCATACCCATTAGATGAAGGTTATACAACCTGGGAGGTAGTTGTACCCCATTAGATGAAGGTTAATACAACCTGGGAGGTAGTCATACCCATTAGATGAAGGTTTACAACCTGGGAGGTAGTCATACCCATTATATGAAGGTGACACAACCTGGGAGGTAGTCGTACCCATTAGATGAAGGTGACACAACCTGGGAGGTAGTCGTACCGCATTAGATGAAGGTGACACAACCTGGGAGGTAGTCATACCCCATTAGATGAAGGTTAATACAACCTGGGAGGTAGTCGTATCCCATTAGATGAGGGTTAATACAACCTGGGAGGTAGTCGTACCCCATTAGATGAAGGTTAATACAACCTGGGAGGGTAGTCGTACCCCATTAGATGAAGGTTAATACAACCTGGGAGGTAGTCATACCCCATTAGATGAAGGTTAATATAACCTGGGAGGTAGTCATACCCATTAGATCAAGGTTAATACAACCTGGGAGGTAGTCATACCCATTAGATGAGGGGTTAATACAACCTGGGAGGTAGTCGTACCCATTAGATGAAGGTTAATATAACCTGGGAGGTAGTCATACCCATTATATGAGGGTTAATACAACCTGGGAGGTAGTCGTACCCCATTAGATGAAGGTTAATACAACCTGGGAGGTAGTCGTACCCCATTAGATGAAGGTTAACAACCTGGGAGGTAGTCGTACCCATTAGATGAAGGTTAATACAACCTGGGAGGTAGTCATACCCCATTAGATGAAGGTTAACAACCTGGGAGGTAGTCGTACCCATTAGATGAAGGTTAATACAACCTGGGAGGTAGTCGTACCCCATTAGATGAAGGGGTTAATACAACCTGGGAGGTAGTCGTACCTCATTAGATGAAGGTTAACACAACCTGGGAGGTAGTCGTACCCATTAGATGAAGGTTAATATAACCTGGGAGGTAGTCCGTACCCATTAGATGAAGGTTAATACAACCTGGGAGGTAGTCGTACCCATTAGATGAAGGTTAATATAACCTGGGAGGTAGTCGACTCCATTAGATGAAGGTTAATACAACCTGGGAGGTAGTCGTACCCCATTAGATGAAGGTTAATACAACCTGGGAGGTAGTCATACCCATTAGATGAAGGTTAACAACCTGGGAGGTAGTCATACCCCATTAGATGAAGGTTAATACAACCTGGGAGGTAGTCATACCCATTATATGAGGGTTAATAAACCTGGGAGGTAGTCGTACCCATTAGATGAAGGTTAATACAACCTGGGAGGTAGTCATACCCATTAGATGAAGGTTAACAACCTGGAGTGTAGTCATACCCATTAGATGAAGGTTAATACAACCTGGGAGGTAGTCATACCCATTAGATGAAGGTTAATATAACCTGGGAGGTAGTCGTACCCCATTAGATGAGGGTTAATACAACCTGGGAGGTAGTCGTACCCATTAGATGAAGGTTAATACAACCTGGGAGGTAGTCGTACCCCATTAGATGAAGGACACAACCTGGGAGGTAGTCGTACCCATTAGATGAAGGTGACACAACCTGGGAGGTAGTCATACCCATTATATGAAGGGGTGACACAACCTGGGAGGAAGTCATACCCCATTATATGAAGGTTAATACAACCTGGGAGGTAGTCATACCCATTAGATGACGGTTAATACAACCTGGGAGGTAGTCATACCCCATTAGATGAAGGTTAATACAACCTGGGAGGTCGTCGTACCCCATTAGATGAAGGTTAATACAACCTGGGAGGTTGTCATACCCATTAGATGAGGGTTAACAACCTGGGAGGTAGTCGTACTCCATTACATGAGGGTTAATACAACCTGGGAGGTAGTCATACCCCATTAGATGAAGGTTAATACAACCTGGGAGGTAGTCATACCCATTAGATGAGGGTTAATACAACCTGGGAGGTAGTCATACCCCATTAGATGAAGGTTAATACAACCTGGGAGGTAGTCATATCCCATTAGATGAAGGTTAATACAACCTGGGAGGTAGTCGTACCCATTAGATGAAGGTTAATATAACCTGGGAGGTAGTCATACCCATTAGATGAAGGTTATACAACCTGGGAGGTAGTCATACCCCCATTAGATGAAGGTTAATACAACCTGGGAGGTAGTCATACCCATTAGATGAAGGTTATACAACCTGGGAGGTAGTCATACCCATTATATGAAGGTGACACAACCTGGGAGGTAGTCGTACCCATTAGATGAAGGTGACACAACCTGGGAGGTAGTCGTACCGCATTAGATGAAGGTGACACAACCTGGGGAGGTAGTCGTACCCCATTAGATGAAGGTTAATACAACCTGGGAGGTAGTCGTACCTTCATTAGATGAAGGTTAATACAACCTGGGAGGTAGTCATACCCATTAGATGAAGGTTAATACAACCTGGGAGGTAGTCGTACCTCATTAGATGAAGGTTAATACAACCTGGGAGGTAGTCATAGCCATTAGATGAGGGTTAATACAACCTGGGAGGTAGTCGTAATCCCCATTAGATGAAGGTTAATACAACCTGGGAGGTAGTCGTACCCCATTAGATGAAGGTTAATACAACCTGGGGAGGTAGTCATACCCCATTAGATGAAGGTTAATATAACCTGGGAGGTAGTCATACCCATTAGATGAAGGTTAATACAACCTGGGAGGTAGTCATACCCATTAGATGAAGGTTAATACAACCTGGGAGGTAGTCATACCCATTAGATGAAGGTGACACAACCTGGGAGGTAGTCGTACCCATTAGATGAAGGTTAATACAACCTGGGAGGTAGTCATACCCATTAGATGAAGGTTAATACCACCTGGGAGGTAGTCATACCCATTATATGAGGGTTAATACAACCTGGGAGGTAGTCGTACCCCATTAGATGAAGGTTAATACAACCTGGGAGGTAGTCGAACCCCATTAGATGAAGGTTAACAACCTGGGAGGTAGTCGTACCCATTAGATGAAGGTTAATACAACCTGGGAGGTAGTCATACCCCATTAGATGAAGGTTAACAACCTGGGAGGTAGTCGTACCCATTAGATGAAGGTTAATACAACCTGGGAGGTAGTCGTACCCCATTAGATGAAGGTTAATACAACCTGGGAGGTAGTCGTACCTCATTAGATGAAGGTTAACACAACCTGGGAGGTAGTCGTACCCATTAGATGAAGGTTAATATAACCTGGGAGGTAGTCGTACCCATTAGATGAAGGTTAATACAACCTGGGAGGTCGTCGTACCCCATTAGATGAAGGTTAATACAACCTGGGAGGTTGTCATACCCATTAGATGAGGGTTAACAACCTGGGAGGTAGTCGTACTCCATTACATGAGGGTTAATACAACCTGGGAGGTAGTCATACCCCATTAGATGAAGGTTAATACAACCTGGGGAGGTAGTCATACCCATTAGATGAGGGGTTAATACAACCGGGAGGTAGTCATACCCCATTAGATGAAGGTTAATACAACCTGGGAGGTAGTCATACCCCATTAGATGAAGGTTAATACAACCTGGGAGGTAGTCGTACCCATTAGATGAAGGTTAATATAACCTGGGAGGTAGTCATACCCATTAGATGAAGGTTATACAACCTGGGAGGTAGTCGTACCCCATTAGATGAAGGTTAATACAACCTGGGAGGTAGTCATACCCATTAGATGAAGGTTATACAACCTGGGAGGTAGTCATACCCATTATATGAAGGTGACACAACCTGGGAGGTAGTCGTACCCATTAGATGAAGGTGACACAACCTGGGAGGTAGTCGTACCGCATTAGATGAAGGTGACACAACCTGGGAGGTAGTCATACCCCATTAGATGAAGGTTAATACAACCTGGGAGGTAGTCGTACCCATTAGATGAGGGTTAATACAACCTGGGGAGGTAGTCATAGCCATTAGATGAGGGTTAATACAACCTGGGAGGTAGTCGTACCCCATTAGATGAAGGTTAATACAACCTGGGAGGTAGTCGTACCCCATTAGATGAAGGTTAATACAACCTGGGAGGTAGTCATACCCCATTAGATGAAGGTTAATATAACCTGGGAGGTAGTCATACCCATTAGATGAAGGTTAATACAACCTGGGAGGTAGTCATACCCATTAGATGAGGGTTAATACAACCTGGGAGGTAGTCGTACCCATTAGATGAAGGTTAATATAACCTGGGAGGTAGTCATACCCATTATATGAGGGTTAATACAACCTGGGAGGTAGTCGTACCCCATTAGATGAAGGTTAATACAACCTGGGAGGTAGTCGTACCCCATTAGATGAAGGTTAACAACCTGGGAGGTAGTCGTACCCATTAGATGAAGGTTAATACAACCTGGGAGGTAGTCATACCCCATTAGATGAAGGTTAACAACCTGGGAGGTAGTCGTACCCATTAGATGAAGGTTAATACAACCTGGGGAGGTAGTCGTACCCCATTAGATGAAGGTTAATACAACCTGGGAGGTAGTCGTACCTCATTAGATGAAGGTTAACACAACCTGGGAGGTAGTCGTACCCATTAGATGAAGGTTAATATAACCTGGGAGGTAGTCGTACCCATTAGATGAAGGTTAATACAACCTGGGAGGTAGTCGTACCCCATTAGATGAAGGTTAATATAACCTGGGAGGTAGTCGTACCCATTAGATGAAGGTTAATACAACCTGGGAGGTAGTCGTACCCCATTAGATGAAGGTTAATACAACCTGGGAGGTAGTCGTACCCCATTAGATGAAGGTTAACACAACCTGGGAGGTAGTCATACCCATTAACACGACAAGTCATTAAGTCAGTTATCATTATTGATCATGGATCCTCTTGGTCTCCTGACTGCTAGTGATTTACCCCAGCCGTCATTATGACCTGTGGTTTAGCCAGACATCTACAAAGACACATCCTGGGCTTCCATTCTGTCAGACCATAGCAATGTCTATACAATGTCTTCGCTGACAAAGTCCTGTCTCAACACACACATGCTAATTATTCCAACTTCAATGGGAGTCTATTTATATATAGTTATAGTTTTTCCCAAAACCATTCAGTAAGTTGATTTGACCATGGAGAAAAGAGGCAGTAGGAAAACATTTCTGATTAAAATGACCCCAGGGTAACTAACTAACGCAGTTCCACTATTCTATTATAGAATAGTTTAACACTTCCAGGATTCTGAAAATAATTCTGGAATTTATTACACTTTTCCACCGGGCAATACTATGCATATTGTCAGGGCAGGAACCACTGTACCGGGGTCGTTTTTCACAGGGGGAGCATTAATAGTGTAACCCCGAGGCTGACGTTGAGTCATAACAGTTCCTGAATTACATTCCGTTCCCAGGATATTCTAGACTAATCCCTCAATAACTTGGAAGAAGTTTAACAAATACCTTCCCCCTGTTTCGCTGTTGAAAAGTAATTTCTCATTCATAATGCTTCGAGACTAAGTCCCAAATGGAACTCTATTTTCTGTATAGTGCACTCCAAGGGCCCATAATGCTCTGGTGAAAAGAAGTGCATCATATAGGGATTGGGGATCCATTTTGGACAGAGCTAGTTCTCTCGTGGCTCATTTCAGGGAAACAAATAGGGAATATGATGACATGGGATTGGACATAAAAGGAAATTACACTTCAGTAGGAAATATTACGATTCCTGCTTTTAAAAAAAGGTATGAGAGACTGACATACTCATTTGATTGCAAATAGGCACTTTTCATGAAATAGGCAAGTGAAGACATGTAAATCCCCGGGATATGGGAAATGTGTTTTGACTGTTTATGTTTTGGTTGTGTAAAAGAGTATGATCGACGAAACATGAAAAATGTATTTATGTTGACATCACTTTCAGACCCCTGGGAAATGTACCGTAGTCTAAATTATCACGGCTATTGAACTGAGAGGCTCTGCTCTAAACATACTAGCTGTCTTTCATGCTAAAACACTTCTGTTCAAACACAAGCATACACACACTCACAAGCATACACACACTCACAAGCATACACACACTCACAAGCATACACACACTCACAAGCACACACACACAAGCACACACACACACACACACACACACACACACACACACACACACACACACACACACACACACACACACACACACACACACACACACACACACACACACACACACACAGTAATTAGGTAATGGAGAAGCACACACTCTGAGGCATGTGACCAAGATCAGAGAGAATATTACCATCAAGGGCATGAAAACACACACACACACACACACGTACACCAGGGGCAGATGAGGAGAGCCCTCCTCATAATTAGCTTTGGTACCAGTAAAAAGAACACCAATTCAAACAGCCTTCTAGAGTGGCCCGTGGTGACATCACAATGTTAGAGTGTGTTCTAGTGTTCCGAGGACAGAATGAATGTGGTATTGTTGTTGTCCTGATGATGTTTACAGAGAGGGGGTATTGTTGTGGTGATGTTCCCTGCCGGTGGCAAAGTGATGTCCTTTCTATGTCTATGTCCCTCTAGCTGAGAACATGTAGCAACAACTAACTGACCTTTCTGTAGCAGACCTGGGTTCAAATCAGAGTTGAAAACCCTTGCACATGCTTTATCTGTGCTTGATTGAGATTGCCTGCCTTAATGGACCAATAGAATAGTCTCAAAACGGCAAACCCCGGCCATTTGGCACTGCGGCCAGCCTAGAGCGAACGTTCAATGTATTTGAAACATCTTGAATAGTATTTGAACCCAGATCTGATGTGTAGCAAAGTAAAAGTGAATACGAGAGGTCATGAATAAGTTAGAGAGAAGAAGACATTGTCATGTTAGAATGTGTAGAACCTGCCATGGTCTGTGTATGGTTGTCCTTGTGCTACAGTCACCTGCTCAGATTCCCCATACTACTGGAAGATGAGCAGGTATAACCTCTCACCATGCTTCAGGGGGTTTCTCTCTGTTTCACTATATGATAGACTCCCCTCACTAGACCTTAGTGACTAGACAAACACAAGCACACAGTCCTCCAATGTCACAAGAGGAAGCCCACGGCGCTAAAACGGGATGCTCAGGGTCTTCGATGAGCGTTGGAGCGAACAGACAAAGAGAGAGAGAGAGAGAGAGAGAGAGAGAGGGAAGAGACATATTTAGAGAGAGATAGAGAAATTGAGAGAGAGAGAAAGAGAGAGGGAGGTAGGGACAGAGATAGAGAGATAAACAGAGGGAGGGAGAAAGAAAGAAAGAAAGAAAGAAAGAAAGAAAGAAAGAAAGAAGAAAGAAAGAAAGAAAGAAAGAAAGAAAGAAAGAAAGAAAGAAAGAAAGAAAGAAAGAAAGAAAGAAAGAAAGTGGGGGCCCATGGCAACCTAACGTCACCGACAACGGGAGATGAGAGAAGACAAGGTCGCTGATCACAGAGGGAAAGAGGGTTAGTCATAGAGGCCA
>NC_059445.1:325000-442500 GCF_905237065.1 Salmo salar | reverse complement strand
CACACACACACACACACACACACACAGACAGAAACACCTACTGTATACACACACAGGGAAACACCTACTGTACACACACACAGAGAGAAACACCTACTGTACACACACACACACACACACACACAGAGAAACGCCTACTGTACACACACACAGAGAGAAACACCTACGGTACACACAGAGAAACACCTACTGTACACACACACAGAGAATCACCTACTGTACACACACACAGAGAGAACACCTACTGTACACACACACACAGAGAAACACCTACTGTAGACACACACAGAGAAACACCTACTGTACACACACACAGAGAAACACCTACTGTACACACACACACAGAGTAACACCTACTGTACACACACACACAGAGAAACACCTACTGTAGACACACACAGAGAAACACCTACTGTACACACACACACAGAGAAACACCTACTGTACACACATAGAGAAAAACACCTACTGCACACACACACAGAGAAACACCTACTGTACACACAGACAGAGAGAAACACCTACTGTACACACACAGAGAAACACCTACTGTACACACACACACACACACACACACACACACACACACACACACACACACACACACACACACACACACACACACACACACTACACACACACACAGAGAAACACCTACTGTACACACACACAGAGAAACATCTACTGTACACACACACACACAGAGAAACACCTACTGTACACACTCACAGATAAACACCTACTGTACACACACACACAGAGAGAAACACCTACTGTAGACACACACACAGAGAAACACCTACTGTAGACACACACACAGAGAAACACCTACTGTACACACACAGAGAGAAACACCTACTGTACACACACACAGAGAAACACCTACTGTACACACACAAGAGAAACACCTACTGTACACACACAGAGAGAAACACCTACTGTACACACACACAGAGAAACACCTACTGTACACACACACAGAGAAACACCTACTGTACACACACACAGAGAGAAACACCTACTGTACACACAACAGAGAAACACATACTGTACACACACAGAGAGAAACACCTACTGTACACACACACACAGAGAAACACCTACTGTACACACACACACAGAGAAACACCTACTGTACACACACACACAGAGAAACACCTACTGTACACACACAGAGAAACACCTACTGTACACACACACAGAGAAACACCTACTGTACACACACAGAGAGAAACACCTACTGTACACACACACAGAGAGAAACACCTACTGTACACACACAGAGAAACACCTACTGTACACACACAGAGAGAAACACCTACTGTACACACACACACAGAGAAACACATACTGTACACACACAGAGAGAAACACCTACTGTACACACACAGAGAAACACCTACTGTACACACACACAGAGAAACACCTACTGTACACACACAGAGAGAAACACCTACTGTACACACACACAGAGAAACACCTACTGTACACACACAGAGAGAAACACCTACTGTACACACACAGAGAGAAACACCTACTGTACACACACAGAGAGAAACACCTACTGTACACACACAGAGAAACACCTACTGTACACACATAGAGAGAAACACCTACTGTACACACACACAGAGAGAAACACCTACTGTACACATACAGAGAGAAAAACCTACTGTACACACACACAGAGAGAAACACCTACTGTACACACACAGAGAAACACCTACTGTACACACACACACACACACACACACACACACACACACACACACACACACACACACACACACACACACACACACACACACACAGAGAAACACCTACTGTACACACACACAGGGAAACACCAACTGTACACACACACAGAGAGAAACACCTACTGTACACACACACACACACAGAGAAACACCTACTGTACACACACACACAGAGAAATACCTACTGTACACACACACAGAGAGAAACACCTACTGTACAAACAGAGAAACACCTACTGTACACACACACAGAGAATCACCTACTGTACACACACACAGAGAAGAGGTAGTAGGAGACGTATTAAACAGAAGAAGGGAGGGTAAACAGGGGAGAAGGAGAGGTATTAACAGAAGAAGGGAAGGTAAACAGGGTAGAAGGAGAGGTAATTAACAGAAGAAGGGAAGGTAAACAGGGTAGAAGGAGAGGTATTTAACAGAAGAAGGGAGGGTGAAGAGGGTAGAAGGAGAGGTATTTAACAGAAGAAGGGAGGGTAAACAGGGTAGAAGGAGAGGTATTAAACAGAAGAAGGGAGGGTAAACAGGGTAGAGGGAGAGGTATTAACAGAAGAAGGGAGGGTAAACAGGGGAGAAGGAGAGGTATTAAACAGAAGAAGGGAGGGTAAACGGTAGAAGGAGAGGTATTAAACAGAAGAAGGGAGGGTAAACAGGGTAGAGGGAGAGGTATTAAACAGAAGAAGGGAGGGTAAACGGTAGAAGGAGAGGTATTAAACAGAAGAAGGGAGGGTAAACAGGGTAGAGGGAGAGGTATTAACAGAAGAAGGGAGGGTAAACAGGGGAGAAGGAGAGGTATTAAACAGAAGAAGGGAGGGTGAACAGGGTAGAAGGAGAGGTATTAAACAGAAGAAGGGAGGGTAAACAGGGGAGAAGGAGAGGTATTTAACAGAAGAAGGGAGGGTAAACGGTAGAAGGAGAGGTATTTAACAGAAGAAGGGAGGGTAAACAGGGTAGAAGGAGAGGTATTTAACAGAAGAAGGGAGGGTAAACAGGGTAGAGGGAGAGGTATTAACAGAAGAAGGGAGGGTAAACAGGGTAGAAGGAGAGGTATTTAACAGAAGAAGGGAGGGTAAACAGGGTAGAAGGAGAGGTATTAACAGAAGAAGGGAGGGTAAACAGGGTAGAAGGAGAGGTATTTAACAGAAGAAGGGAGGGTAAACAGGGTAGAAGGAGAGGTATTTAACAGAAGAAGGGAGGGTAAACAGGGTAGAAGGAGAGGTATTAAACAGAAGAAGGGAGGGTAAACAGGGTAGAAGGAGAGGTATTAAACAGAAGAAGGGAGGGTAAACAGGGTAGAAGGAGAGGTATTAAACAGAAGAAGGGAGGGTGAACAGGGTAGAAGGAGAGGTATTTAACAGAAGAAGGGAAGGTAAACAGGAGAGAAGGTATTAAAAAGTGATGAAAAATGAAACAGAATGGAAGAAGAACGTATTCTAATGCTTCACTGACTTCCTTCTCTCCCGAGATCTCCACAGCTATAACAATCATATATCCACACACACACACACACACACACACACACACACACACACACACACACACACACACACACACACACACACACACACACACACAACAAGGTGGACGGTAAACTGACTGTTGAACTGTTGTGTTGTGTTGTGTCCTCTCTGTCTCTCTCTCTCTCTGTGTGCGTCTATGTGTGTTTGACTTCTGTCAGTGTTGTGTTGTGATGCCTGCTCCCTGCACCCTACTGTCTACTCCTATTGATCTAGCCATGGTTGTGGACTTTACTGAAGACAACTGTTCACATATGGTCAAGTCAAAATGAAAGCAGGAAGAGGAGAGAGAGTGGTATAGATGTATTTATTCGCTTACCAAAGTCCTCTGTAGACCCCAGAGTTCAACGCATCAGGGCCTGTATTCACAAACACTCAGAAAACGTCCTCGGAATCCTGTTGAAACCTGTTCAGGACAACAACACAAGACTCCCAGAAAACGTCCTAGGAATCCTGTTGAATCCTGTTCAGGACAACAACACAAGACTCCCAGAAAACGTCCTAGGAATCCTGTTGAATCCTGTTCAGGACAACAACACAAGACTCCCAGCTCAGAGTAGGTTATAGGATGATGTTAAGACACTGACTAGACAAACTCTGAGCCAGGAGTAAAATCAACTCAGAAACATTTATCTTAGCTAGTAATCATGACAATTGGAGGTTCTGCAAAGGAAACATAGTCATGACACTCGTTGACATTGTTGCAAATGATGGGGAATAACCGATGGTGATGAGGCATGGCCAGCTGTGAACTCTATAGCACGCTCCATACCACCAATACACATGAAGGTAGCCAACATCAAACGCAATGGTAAAACCTTTGATGAAATTTCACTTCATTCTTGCCAAATATATGGGAATGCATAACCCCCTCGTATGTATTAATTCTTATATTCTGAACAACGTGATAGACATATTGCACTGAATCAGTATGATGGTCGTCAAAAGACAATTTTGAGGAAATTACCGTTATATCAACACAACTCATCACTTCCATTCAACTACTCTAAATCGCTTTTGGCACAGTAGGCATCAAGTCACTTTGAAAGGTCGTTAAACGTTTGAAAGGTCATTAATCACCGAAACACTTAGCCCAGAGATGCTGTCAATTGCCTAATTTATTGGCATGACCAATTTAGGCATATTTTTAACAATGTGATATTGCGCTCCAAAGGAATATCTTCAAATAATATTATGTAGGATAATAAAATAATCAAAATAAATATATGTGAGTATTTATTATCCTTGTGGTTATACATATTTAGCCATATCATGTCAATTAGGCCGCATGTGAAATCATTGTCAAAAGCACAACTGTTGCATGTAAATCTTGATTACTAATGGTTTTATCATGTAAATCCAGATTATTAATGGGTTTATCATGTAAATCCAGATTATTAATGGGTTTATCATGTGAATCTAGATTATTAATGGGTTATCATGTAAATCTAGATTATTATTGGGTTTAACATGTACATCTAGATAATATATGGGATTATAATGTAAATCTAGATTATATAAAAGTTTATCAAATACATGTAGATTATTTATGGGTTTATCAAGTACATGTAGATTATTAATGGGTTTATCGTGTAAATCTATTTATGGTTCAATCACATAGCAATTTCAAAACATTATTTCAACTCCAAAGCAAATGCCTGTCTATGGAGCAGGAACCACTGACCCTGTCTACATTAACCACTGACCCTGTCTACATTAACCACTGACCCTGTCTACATTAACCACTGACCCTGTCTACAGGAACCACTGACCCTGTCTACATTAACCACTGACCCTGTCTACATTAACCACTGACCCTGACTACAGGAACCACTGACCCTGTCTACATTAACTACTGACCCTGACTACAGGAACCACTGACCTGTCTACATTAACCACTGACCCTGTCTACAGGAACCACTGAGCCTGTCTACATTAACCACTGACCCTGTCTACATTAACCACTGACCCTGTCTACATTAACCACTGACCCTGTCTACAGGAACCACTGACCCTGTCTACATTAACCACTGACCCTGTCTACATTAACCACTGACCCTGTCTACATTAACCACTGACCCTGTCTACATTAACCACTGACCCTGTCTACATTAACCACTGACCCTGTCTACAGGGAACCACTGACCCTGTCTACAGGAACCACTGACCCTGTCTACATTAACCACTGACCCTGTCTACATTAACCACTGACCCTGTCTACAGGGAACCACTGACCCTGTCTACAGGAACCACTGACCCTGTCTACATTAACCACTGACCCTGTCTACATTAACCACTGACCCTGACTACAGGAACCACTGACCCTGTCTACATTAACCACTGACCCTGTCTACAGGGAACCACTGACCCTGTCTACAGGGAACCACTGACCCTGTCTACATTAACCACTGACCCTGTCTACAGTAACCACTGACCCTGTCTACAGGAACCACTGACCCTGTCTACATTAACCACTGACCCTGTCTACATTAACCACTGACCCTGTCTACATTAACCACTGACCCTGTCTACATTAACCACTGACCCTGTCTACATTAACCACTGACCCTGTCTACATTAACCACTAACCCTGTCTACATTAACTACTGACCCTGTCTACATTAACCACTGACCCTGTCTACATTAACCACTGACCCTGTCTACATTAACAACTGACCCTGTCTACATTAACCACTGACCCTGTCTACATTAACCACTGACCCTGTCTACATTAACCACTGACCCTGTCTACATTAACCACTGACCCTGTCTACAGGGAACCACTGACCCAGTCTACATTAACCACTGACCCTGTCTACATTAACCACTGACCCTGTCTACAGGGAACCACTGACCCAGTCTACATTAACCACTGACCCTGTCTACATTAACCACTGACCCTGTCTACATTAAACACTGACCCTGTCTACATTAACCACTGACCCTGTCTACATTAACCACTGACCCTGTCTACATTAACCACTGACCCTGTCTACATTAAACACTGACCCTGTCTACATTAACCACTGACCCTGTCTACATTAACCACTGACCCTGTCTACATTAACCACTGACCCTGTCTACATTAACCACTGACCCTGTCTACATTAACCACTGACCCTGTCTACATTAACCACTGACCCTGTCTACATTAACCACTGACCCTGTCTACATTAACCACTGACCCTGTCTACATTAACCACTGACCCTGTCTACATTAACCACTGACCCTGTCTACATTAACCACTGACCCAGTCTACAGGAACCACTGACCCTGTCTACATTAACCACTGACCCTGTCTACATTAACCACTGACCCTGTCTACATTAACCACTGACCCTGTCTACATTAACCACTGACCCTGTCTACATTAACCACTGACCCTGTCTACAGTAACCACTGACCCTGTCTACATTAACCACTGACCCTGTCTACATTAACCACTGACCCTGTCTACATTAACCAGTGACCCTGTCTACAGGAACCACTGACACTGTCTACATTAACCACTGACCCTGTCTACATTAACCACTGACCCTGTCTACATTAACCACTGACCCTGTCTACATTAACCACTGACCCTGTCTACATTAACCACTGACCCTGTCTACAGGAACCACTGACCCTGTCTACATTAACCACTGACCCTGTCTACATTAACCACTGACCCTGTCTACATTAACCACTGACCCTGTCTACAGGAACCACTGACCCTGTCTACATTAACCACTGACCCTGTCTACATTAACCACTGACCCTGTCTACAGGAACCACTGACCCTGTCTACATTAACCACTGACCCTGTCTACATTAACCACTGACCCTGACTACAGGAACCACTGACCCTGTCTACATTAACCACTGACCCTGTCTACAGTAACCACTGACCCTGTCTACATTAACCACTGACCCTGTCTACATTAACCACTGACCCTGTCTACATTAACCACTGACCCTGTCTACAGTAACCACTGACCCTGTCTACATTAACCACTGACCCTGTCTACATTAACCACTGACCCTGTCTACATTAACCACTGACCCTGTCTACATTAACCACTGACCCTGTCTACATTAACCACTGACCCTGTCTACATTAACCACTAACCCTGTCTACATTAACCACTGACCCTGTCTACATTAACCACTGACCCTGTCTACATTAACCACTGACCCTGTCTACATTAACAACTGACCCTGTCTACATTAACCACTGACCCTGTCTACATTAACCACTGACCCTGTCTACATTAACCACTGACCCTGTCTACATTAACCACTGACCCTGTCTACAGGGAACCACTGACCCAGTCTACATTAACCACTGACCCTGTCTACATTAACCACTGACCCTGTCTACAGGGAACCACTGACCCAGTCTACATTAACCACTGACCCTGTCTACATTAACCACTGACCCTGTCTACATTAAACACTGACCCTGTCTACATTAACCACTGACCCTGTCTACATTAACCACTGACCCTGTCTACATTAACCACTGACCCTGTCTACATTAAACACTGACCCTGTCTACATTAACCACTGACCCTGTCTACATTAACCACTGACCCTGTCTACATTAACCACTGACCCTGTCTACATTAACCACTGACCCTGTCTACATTAACCACTGACCCTGTCTACATTAACCACTGACCCAGTCTACATTAACCACTGACCCTGTCTACATTAACCACTGACCCTGTCTACATTAACCACTGACCCTGTCTACATTAACCACTGACCCAGTCTACAGGAACCACTGACCCTGTCTACATTAACCACTGACCCTGTCTACATTAACCACTGACCCTGTCTACATTAACCACTGACCCTGTCTACATTAACCACTGACCCTGTCTACATTAACCACTGACCCTGTCTACAGTAACTACTGACCCTGTCTACATTAACCACTGACCCTGTCTACATTAACCACTGACCCTGTCTACATTAACCACTGACCCTGTCTACAGGAACCACTGACCCTGTCTACATTAACCACTGACCCTGTCTACATTAACCACTGACCCTGTCTACATTAACCACTGACCCTGTCTACATTAACCACTGACCCTGTCTACAGGAACCACTGACCCTGTCTACATTAACCACTGACCCTGTCTACATTAACCACTGACCCTGTCTACAGGAACCACTGACCCTGTCTACATTAACCACTGACCCTGTCTACATTAACCACTGACCCTGTCTACATTAACCACTGACCCTGACTACAGTAACTACTGACCCTGTCTACATTAACCACTGACCCTGTCTACATTAACCACTGACCCTGTCTACATTAACCACTGACCCTGTCTACATTAACCACTGACCCTGTCTACATTAACCACTGACCCTGTCTACAGTAACTACTGACCCTGTCTACAGGAACCACTGACCTGTCTACATTAACCACTGACCCTGTCTACATTAACCACTGACCCTGTCTACATTAACCACTGACCCTGTCTACATTAACCACTGACCCTGTCTACATTAACCACTGACCCTGTCTACATTAACCACTGACCATGTCTGACCCTAATTTTCATAAGTATTCACACCATTTGCTACAATACTCGAAATTGAAAGCAGGTGCTTCCTGTTTCCATTGATCGTCCTTGAAATGTTTCTAAACTTGATTGGGGTCCACATGTGGTAAATTCAATTGATCGGACATGATTTGGAAAGGCACACACCTGTCTATGTAATGTCAGTTGACAGTGCTTGTCAGGGCAAAAACCAAGCCATGAGGTCAAAGTAATTGTTTGTAGAGCTCCGAGACAGGATTGTGTCGAGGCACATATCTGGGGAGGGGACCAAAAAATGTCTGCAGCACTGAAAGTCTCCAAGAACACAGTGGCCTCCATCATTCTTAAATGGAAGACATTTGGAACTACCAAGAGTTTTCCTGGAGCTGACCACCCGGCCAAACTGAGCAATAGGGGGAGAAGGGCCTTGGCCAGGGAGGTTACCAAGAATCCGGTGGTCACGCTGACAGAGCTCCAGAGTTCCTCTGTGGAGATGAGAGAACCTTCCAGAAGGACAACCGTCTATGCAGCACTCCACCAATCAGGCCTTTATGGTAGAGTGGCCAGATGGAAGCCACTCTTCAGTAAAAGGCACATGTAGTTTGCCAAAAGGCACCTAATGGACACTCAGATAATGAGAAACAAGATTCTCTGGTCTGATGAAGAGAAGATTGAACTCTTTTGCCTGAATGCCAACCGTCACGTCTGGACGAAACCTGGCACCATGCCTACATTGAAGCATGGTGGTGGCATCATCATGGTGTGGGGATGTTTTTCAGTGGCAGGGATTGGGAGACTAGTCAGGATAGAGGGAAAGATGAACAGAGTGAAGTACAGAGAGATCCTTGATGAAAACCTGCTCCAGGACCTCAGACAGGGGCAAAGGATCACCTTCCAACAGGACAACGACACAAAGCACACAGCCAAGACAACGCAGGAGTGGCTTCGGGCGAAGTCTCTGAATGTCTTTGAGTGGCCCAGCCTGAGCCCGGTCTCCTAACCAATTGTGCTATTATGTGTTTGTTTTTTTCGCGATATTTGTAAATTATTTTGTACATAATGTTAATGTTTCTCCAACCGTATCTTACGGCAGAAAAGAGCTTCTAGATATCAGGACAGCGATCACTCACCTCGGATTAGACAAAGATTTTTTCAACAACAACAACAACAAGCAGGACTCACACGATATTCTCCAAACACCCCACAGGGCAGACTTCCCAATTATTCGCAAAAGGAGGCGACGCAGAGGAAGAAGAGCGGGATGCCTCGTCCGGACCCGAAGAAGGCAACTAGGAAAGCTGCCGTTACCGTCAATATTACTCGCCAACGTGCAATCATTGGACAATAAATTAGAGGAGGTACGATCACGAATATCCTACCAACGGGACATCAAAAACTGTAATATCCTATGTTTCAAGGAATCGCGGCTGAATGACGAAATGGATATTCAGCTAGCGGGATACACGCTGCACCGGCAGGATAGAACAGCACACTCCGGTAAGACGAGGGGGGGCGGTCTGTGCATATTTGTAAACAACAGCTGGTGCACGGAATCTAAAAGTTTCTAGATTTTGCTCGCCTGAAGTAGAGTATATTGTGATAAATTGCAGGCCACACTACTTGCCTAGAGAGTTCTCAGCTATACTTTTCGTGGCTGTTTATTTACCACCACAGACAGATGCCAGCACTAAGACTGCACTCAGCCAGTTGTTTAAGGAAATAAGCAAACAGGAAACCACTCACCCAGAGGCGGCGCTCCTAGTGGCCGGAGACTTTAAAGCAGGGAAACTTAAATCAGTTCTACCAAATTTCCATCAACATGTTAAATGTGCAACCAGAGGGAAAAAAATTCTAGATCACCTGTACTCCACACACAGAGACGCGAACAAAGCTCTCCCTCGCCCTCCATTTGGTAAATCCAACCACAACTCTATCCTGCTGATTCCTGCTTACAAGCAAAAATTAAAGCAGGAAGCACCAGTGACTCGGTCTATAAAAAAATGGTCAGATGAAGCAGATGCTAAACTACAGGACTGTTTTGCTATCACAGACTGGAACATGTTCCGGGATTCTTACGATGACATTGAGGAATACACCACATCAGTCACTGGCTATATTAATAACTGCATTGAGGACGTTGTCCCCACAGTGACTGTACGTACATACCCCAACCAGAAGCCATGATTTACAGCCAACATTCACACTGAGCTAAAGAGTAGAGCTGCCGCTTTCAAGGTGCGGGACTCTAACCCGGAAGCTTACAAGAAATCCCGCTATGCCCTGCGACGAACCATCAAACAGGCAAAGCTTCAATACAGGGCTAAGATTGAATCATACTACACCGGCTCCGACGCTTGTTGGATGTGGCAAGGCTTGCAAACTATTACAGACTACAAAGGGAAGCACAGCCGCGAGCTGCCCAGCGACACGAGCCTACCAGACGAGCTAAATCACTTCCATGTTCGCTTCGAGGCAAGCAACACTGAGGCATGCATGAGAGCATCAGCTGTTCCGGACGACTGTGTGATCACTCTCTCCGTAGCCGACGTGAGTAAGACCTTTAAACAGGTCAACATTCACAAGTCTGCGGGGCCAGATGGATTACCAGGATGTGTGCTCCGGGCATGTGCTGACCAACTGGCAGGTGTCTTCACTGACATTTTCAACATGTCCCTCATTGAGTCTGTAATACCAACATGCTTCAAGCAGACCACCATAGTCCCTGTGCCCAAGAACACAAAGGCAACCTGCCTAAATGACTACAGACCCGTAGCACTCACGTCCATAGCCATGAAGTACTTTGAAAGGCTGGTAAATGGCTTACATCAACACCATTATCCAAGAAACCCTAGACCCACTCCAATTTGAATACCGCCCAAACAGAACCACAGATGATGCAATCTCTATTGCACTCCACACTGCCCTTTCCCACCTGGACAAAAGGAACACCTATGTAAGAATGCTATTCATTGACTACTGCTCAGCGTTCAACACCATAGTACCCTCAAAGCTCATCACTAAGCTAAGGATCCTGGGACTAAACACCTCCCTCTGCAACTGGATCCTGGACTTCCTGACGGGCCGCCCCCCAGGTGGTGAGGGTAGGTAGCAACACATCTGCCATGCTGATCCTCAACACTGGAGCTCCCCAGGGGTGCGTGCTCAGTCCCCTCCTGTACTCCCCTGTTCACCCACGATTGCATGGCCAGGCACGACTCCAACACCATCATTAAGTTTGCTGACGACACAACAGTGGTTGGCCTGACCACCGACAACGACGAGACAGCCTATATGGAGGAGGTCAGAGACCTGGCCGGGTGGTGCCAGAACAACCTATCCCTCAATGTAACCAAGACTAAGGAGATGATTGTGGACTACAGGAAAAGGAGCACCGAGCACGCCCCCATTCTCATCGATGGGGCTGTAGTGGAGCAGGTTGAGAGCTTCAAATTCCTTGGTGTCCACATCAACAACAAATTAGAATGGTCCAAACACACCAAGACAGTCGTGAAGAGGGCACGACAAAGCCTATTCCCCCTCAGGAAACTAAAAAGATTTGGCATGGGTCCTGAGATCCTCAAAATGTTCAACAGCTGCAACAACGAGAGCATCCTGACCAGTTGCATCACTGCCTGGTACGGCAATTGCTCGGCCTCCGACCGCAAGGCACTTCAGAGGGTAGTGCGTACGGCCCAGTACATCACTGGGGCTCAGCTGCCTGCCATCCAGGACCTCTACACCAGGTGGTGTCAGAGGAAGGCCCTGAAAATTGTTAAAGACACCAGCCACCCCAGTCATAGACTGTTCTCTCTACTACCGCATGGCAAGCGGTACCGGAGTGCCAAGTCTAGGACAAAAAGGCTGCTCAACAGTTTTTACTCCCAAGCCATAAGACTCCTGAACAGGTAACCAAATGGTTACCTGGACTATTTACATTGTGTGCCCTCCCCTTGCCCTCCCCCTGCTACTCTCTGTTTATCATATATGCATAGTCACTTTAACTATACATTCATATATATACTACCTCAATTGGGCCGACCAACCAGTGCTCCCGCATATTGGCTAACCGGGTTCTCTGCATTGTGTCCCACCCACCACCTACCAACCCCTCATTTATGCTACTGCTACTCTCTGTTCATCATATAGGCATAGTCACTTTAACCATACCTACATGTACATACCACCTCAATAAGCCTGACTAACTGGTGTCTGTATATAGCCTCGCTACTCTTATTTTCAAATGTCTTTTTACTGTTGTTTATTTCTTTACTTACCTACACACACAAACATACACCTACTTTTTTTTCCCGCACTATTGGTTAGAGCCTGTAAGTAAGCATTTCACTGTAAGGTCTTATGTAAATGTGATTTTTCAGTTTTTCATTTGTAGTAAATTTTCGAACATTAATTATAACCTGTTTTTGCTTCGTCTTTATGGGTTATTGTGTGTAGATTGACGACGAAAAAACAACAACAATTTAATCCATTTTACAATAAAGCTGTAACATAACAAAATGTTTAAAAAGTCAAAGGGTCTGAAGATATTCCGAATGCGCTGTATGTCGACTAGGTGGGACTCATGTGACTAAAGAGGCTTCATGCATAGTTATACTAATACACATCAGAGTAAAATGTCTCTATTCTCAGTACTTATGAACAATGTTCTACTCTAAGACACTTTGTGGATACAAGCAGTGGTATTCAACAAGAAGTACTCAATAAAAACCTTCAACTCTGTATTCATCAAAGACAGAGGAACGAAAACATAAAATACGTTTCACCTCTATTTAATTTTCAACCCTAACCTTCACCCTGACCCCCTTTAAAGAAGAGATAGGTATAGTTGTTTTGTTTTAGCTACAGAGTTTAGGTCTGAGAAATATAGAAATCTTTACTGAGGGTTCCATCCCAAATGATGCCCTATTTACTATAGTATGTAGTGCGCTACGTTTGACCAGGACCTGTAGAGAGCTGTTTAAATGTAGAACACTATATAGGAATTCCTTCTCTCCTTTCAACTCACCCTCCTTCCTTCCCTCCTTCCCTTCCCTCAACCTCCTTCCTTTCAGTCATCCTCCTCCCTTCCCTCCTTCCTTTCCCCTCATCATCCTTCTCTCCCCCTCATCCTCCTCTCCCTTACAACCTCATTCTCTCTCCCTCATCCTTCCTCCTTTGCCTCATCCTCCCTCCTTTCCCTCATCCTCCTTCTCTCCCTCATCCTCCGACCTCTCCCTCATCCTCCTTCCTTTCCCTCATCCTCCTTTCTTTCCTTCATCCCCCCCTTTCTCTCCCCCTCATCCTCCCTCCTTTCCCTCATCCTTTTTCCTTTCCCTCATCCTTCTATCTTTCCCTCATCCTTCTTCCTCTCCCTCATCCTCCTTAATTTCTCCCATCCTCCTTTCTTTCCCTCATCCTCCTTAATTTCCCTCATCCTCCTTCCTTTCCCTCATCCTCCTTCCTTTCTCTCATCCTCCTTCCTTTCTCTCATCCTCCTTCCTCATCCTCCTTAATTTCCCTCATCCTCCTTTCTTTCCCTCATCCTCCTTCCCTCCCCCTCCTTTCCCTCATCCTCCCTCCTTTCCCTCATCCTCCCTCCTTTCCCTCATCCTCCCTCTCTTTCCCTCATCCTCCCTCCTTACCCTCATCATCCTCCTCTCTTCCTTATCCACCTTACTTTCCCTCATTCTCCTTCTCTCCCCCTCATCCTCCTTCCTTCTCTAGAGTAACCAAACATATCCTGACCTAACACTGTCCCACCCCTCTCCCTTCCTCCATCTTCTTCCCTTTCATCCTGGCTTCTAACCTTCCATCCTTCGCTCCAGAGTGAGCAGATGTCTATAACGATGAAGGGTTCGCAGTGTGAGAGTTACTTGTGTGCTTGGTGTGTGTGTGGTGTGTTTAGGAGTCAGTGAGAGGCTGCATTGAGCCCCGAGGCCCTGAGCCTGCCTGGAAGCAGTTTCTCAATTAGATCCACTGGGGAGACTAACCTAGGGAAACATGTGAAGGGCTCACACACACACACACACACACACACACACACACACACACACACACACGGTTCTGTAGAGACGCACATTCACCAACACAAGCACGCACACACACGTACCGTCTATGACTGACTAGATCAACCTTTCTGTCTACACTGGGGGCAGAGGGCTTCTGAAGAGACACACACACGTAGCTTCAGCCTGATCTGTGTGCCGTCGAGGACTGACTAGATCAACCTTACTGTCTACACAGAGAACACAGAGCACTTCTGAAGAAACACAGACACACCTGGAATATGTGGAGCCCATACATGCTGACATTTTCCATCTATGACTGGCTAGTGAAACTTTAGCGTTTACCCAAGGGACACAGAGAGCTCACACACAGGTAGGTCAGGGATCATCTTGAGAAGATGGTCAAGGGGCCAGAACAACGTTCCAAATCATTTGTAGACTGAAAATTGACCGCATGAAGCCCAAACAAAGATAATGTTTCACTAAACGGACATAGTCATTTTAAACCGTGTTTACATGTGTATAACGATCACATATCTCTATTATGCCTGAGAATGATTTGGAACAGATTTACAAATAAAATCGCCCGCCATCCAAATTTGGCTCGTGGCCCCAGTAGGTACTCAAACACACTCACATGGACTCTCTACACATGGACACACACACATGTTCACACACACGCACATAATGATCAAACAGGCTGCCTCTGTCTGTTAGTCCACATGGGAGGGAGGGAGGGAGGGAGGGAGGGAGGGAGGGAGGAGGGAGGGACTGTCTTCGTGGTAGACTAGGGAAAAGAGGAGATGTCTCTCTGCTGTTGAGTACAGTGTGTGTGTGTGTGTGTGTGTGTGTGTGTGTGTGTGTGTGTGTGTGTGTGTGTGTGGCTTTGAGAGGGAATGAGTGGGTTTATCTTAATTAGCCTGGGGAAGCAGAGAGTCGTTCATATCATTTAGTGAATTTAAACAGTGCTGCGTGGAACCACACTTCCAGAATTAGAACACCGTTCCAAACTACTGATCATACATGGATAAAAGGAATTCTCAAAGGAACTAACTAAAATGTTGTCCATTCTAATAGTGGTCCTAACTCTCTAGATAGGTCTACCTGGTTCTGGCAGACAGATGTGAGACAGATGTGTATGTAAATATCAAACACAGACTGTGTGGATATTATAGTTTCCAAGGACCTTACTCTGACTCCTACGGACAATGGCTGGTGAGCATCCTGAATGAGATCCAAGAGAACAGAGATGGAGTGATCAGCTGTTCCAGATCTACAGAGATACGACACGCTCCAAATCAATATGCATAATATACATCACCAATGAAGACCTTCTAGAGACACATTCCCCTCCACGCAACTCTCTACAGACAGTCATTTCCATTTTGGAAACGGGAAGGAAAAACAAAGCAAGGATGATGGGGGTGATAAAAATGAAGAAAAGAGAGAGAGAGAAAAAGAGGTAAGACGAGCCAATCCTCTCAAGCTGGATTTGGGGACAGATTTGTGTTTTAGCCTGGGAAAATCAGGGTGTATAAATTATGCTAATCTCTTCAGAGAACATGGAAGAGATGTGATCCAAACAAGCCATTTTTTATGGAGTGGAGCGAAGAGGAGAGAAGTGGAGAGAGAGGCAGAGAGAGACTTAAAACAGGAGGCATTTTAAGAGGATCGGAATAATGTCATTTTGAAAGTAACTCTCGCTCATATGCGCGCACACACACACAGGCCCACACACACACATGCAAGAAACGCACTCGCACAGACAAGAGAGGAGTCGACATCCTCAACACCTGATTAAGTCTCTGCAGGAGCGAGGAAGAGGAGCTAGCGAAACAGATGGATGAGGAGGAGGGAGAGAAAAGGGAAATCAGTGAAGCAGTCTGGAAATCCCTTAGATCCACAGAATGTGGCACGACAATTCTGAAAGACAATGCAGAGAACGGAGCGTTGCCAGAACGTTCTACAGACAAGACAACTGCATGTTAAAGATACTGGAAATAATATACAATGTTGCCAGAACGTTCTACAGACATGACAACTGCATGTTAAAGATACTGAAATAGAATATACAATGTTGCCAGAACGTTCTACAGACATGACAACTGCATGTTAAAGATACTGAAATAGAATATACAATGTTGCCAGAATGTTCTACAGACATGACAACTGCATGTTAAAGATACTGAAATAGAATATACAATGTTGCCAGAACGTTCCACAGACATGACAACTGCATGTTAATAAGGATCGGCTTCCGTCCAACGGGACAGTTGTAAATGATGCAGCGCGTTATATCAAGATCGCAGATTTTAGAGTAACAACAAATGTTGGTACGTAGAAGTGTCTTATATCGGCTGAAAGCTTAAATTCTTGTTAACATAACTGCACTGTCCAATTTACAGTAGCTATTACTGCAAAAAAATGCCATGCTATTGTTTAAGGAGACAAAAATTATAAAGAGTTATGAAGTTATGAAAACGGGTTGTTTTGCAAATGTAAACTTATAATATGGCTACTAATACTTGGAAAGCTAAATCAATGTCCAAGTATACAGATTTTTGACGATATTCTTGCAGAAAAATGTAATGTGAATGTCTCCTTCACGATTTGCCCAAATGTACCTGGGGACTTCACACTAAAAGTCTTGAGGATCAGTCATACTCCATGTTATCCATCTGAAACTTTGCACATCCACTGCTGCCATCTTGTAGACACTGTTGGAATTACAACCAGAGTGATGGCTAGAACAGAGACCTTTCTGTTGCATTTCAAAGATGGTGGTAAAAAAACACTGCTTGGTTTTGTCTTTGTATTTTCTTCTACCAGATCTGTTGTGTTATATTCTCCAATTCATATTTCCACAAACTTCAAAGTGTTTCCTTTCAAATGGTACCAAGAATATGCATGGCCTTGCTTCAGGGCCTGAGCTACAGGCAATTAGATTTGGGCATGTCATTTAGGCGAAAAATTGGAAAAAAAGAGGTCTTAAGAAGTTTTAAAGATACTGAAAATAATATACAATGTTGCCAGAACGTTCTACAGACAAGACAACTAGATGTTGAAGATTCTGTAAAGAATATACAATGTTGCCCGAACGTTCTACAGACAAGACAACTAAATGTTGAAGATTCTGAAATAGAATATACAATGTTGCCAGAACGTTCTACAGACATGACAACTGGATGTTGAAGATTCTGAAATAGAATATACAATGTTGCCAGAACGTTCTACAGACAACTGGATGTTGACTAACAATACAGGGTATATTCCTACATATATAATTATTTACTCTGGGTCATCTTTATTATAGTCACCTTTATCCGACAAGTACATTTAAACACACTCAGAATTGTACTTGGTGATATGGTGCTGCTGGGGATAGACACCATTTAGAGACTGAATACAGACAGATGAATGTATACAGAGTTGACATGACAAACAAACTAGATGGAAGGAACATGAGTAGTTACTAGAACAGGCCTCTGTGCCCAGGAGATTGTGTTTGCTAATGGGGGTTAGCAGAGGTCAACATACAACGGATGGGACTTAACTCTCCAAAATCAGTGCTTTCTACTCATGTAATCTATTATTGACATATTGTCATTAACAGACATCCGCTTCGCCCATCCGCCAACTTTCAGAGGTCCTCTTCTGTTTATCTCCCAGTTCATTTCAGTAATCCAGTTCAATTTAAACGACTTGACTTTATTCATTAACAACTCAAAGTAAATAACTCTCCTCTCCAGTTTTACTTCGTTGTGTCTGTGTGTGTGTGTGTGTTGTTCTGTGTGTGTGTGTGTGTGTGTGTGTGTGTGTGTGTGTGTGTGTGTGTGTGTGTTGTGTGTGTGTGTGTGTTTGTATGGGGGTGTGTGTGTGTCTGTGTGTGTGCTTGTGTGTTTGTGTGTGTGTTTGTATGGGTGTGTGTGTGTGTGTGACACTTTATCGTTGTTATTGCAAATACTAGCGACCTCAATTAAATTTAGAGGCCGTTTTTCCATGAGCTTTAAACTGCTGAGGACCTCCTCCCACAGGGCTTAATCCTACAACCCACAATGGACCCACTAACACACACACACACACACACACACACACCACACTACACGTAAATACAAACACTGGTCTAAAGTAGTACATTATATAGGGAATAGGATGCCAAGGACCCTGGTCCAAAGTAGTACATTATATAGGGAATAAGATGCCAAGGACCCTGGTCTAAAGTAGTGCTTACAGTGCGTTTGGAAAGTATTCAGACCCTTTGACTTTTCACATTTTTTGTTACATTGCAGCCTCTTTTTCAAAATGGACTAAATAGAAAAATTGACCTCATCAATCTACACACAATACCCCATAATGATGAATCTACCCCCGTAATGATGAATCTACCCCAAAACACCCCATAATGATGAATCTACCCCATAACACCCCATAATGATGAATCTACCCCATAATGATGAATCTACCCCATAATGATGAATCTACCCCATAATGATGAATCTACCCCACTAACACCCCACAGTGATGAACCTACCCCATAATGATGAATCTACCCCATAATGATGAACCTACTCCTTAATGATGAATCTACCCCATAATGATGAACCTACCCCATAACACCCTATAATGATGAATCCTACCCCATAATGATGAATCTACCCCATAATGATGAACCTACCCCATAACACCCCACAATGATGAATCTACCCCATAATCAAATCAAATTTATTTATATAGCCCTTCTTACATCAGCTGATATCTCAAAGTGCTGTACAGAAACCCAGCCTAAAACCCCAAACAGCAAGCAATGCAGGTGTAGAAGCACGGTGGCTAGGAAAACTCCCTAGAAAGGCCAAAACCTAGGAAGAAAACCTAGAGAGGAACCAGGCTATGAGGGGTGGCCAGTCCTCTTCTGGCTGTGCCGGGTGGAGATTATAACAGAACATGGCCAAGATGTTTAAATGTTCATAAATGACCAGCATGGTCAAATAATAATAACCATAGTAGTTGAGGGTGCAAGAAGTCAGCAACTCAAGAGTAAGTGTCAGTTGGCTACTAGCCGATCTTTGAGAGTATCTCTACCGCCTTCTGCTGTCTCTAGAGAGTTGAAAACAGCAAGGTCTGGGACAGGTAGCATGTCCGGTGAACAGGTCAGGGTTTCCCATAGCCGCAGGCAGAACAGGAAACTGGAGCCGCTGCACAGCCAGGTGGACTGGGGACAGCAAGGAGTCATCATGCCAGGTAGTCCGAGGCATGGTCCTAGGGCTCAGGTCCTCCTCTGAGAGGGAGAAAGAAAGAGAGAAAGAGAGAATTAGAGAGAACATATTTAAATTCACACAGGACACCGGACAAGACAAGAGAAATACTCCAGATGTAACAGACCGACCCAGCCCTGCCCCGACACATAAACTACTGCAGCATAAATACTGGAGGCTGAGACAGAGGGGTCAGGAGACACTGTGGCCCCATCCAATGAAACAGCCGGACAGGGCCAAACAGGCAGGATATTAAACCCCACCCACTTTGCCAAAGCACAGCCCCCCCCACACCACTGGAGGGATATCTCCAACCACCAACCTACCATCCTTAGACAAGGCCGAGTATAGCCCACAAAGATCTCCCACACGGCACAACCCAGGGGGCGCCAACCCAGACAAGAAGACCACGTCAGTGACTCAACCCACTCAAGTGACGCACCCTCCCAGGGACGGCAATGAGAGGACCCCTGTAAGCCAGTGACTCAGCCCCCTGTATTAGAGTTAGAGGGGAGAGAATCCCAGTGAGAGAGGGGAACCGGCCAGGCAGAGACAGCAAGGCGGTTCGTTGCTCCAGCCTTTCCGTTCACCTTCACACCTCTGGTCCAGACTACACTTAATCATAGGACCTACTGAAGAGATGAGTCTTCAGTAAAGACTTAAAGGTTGAGACGAGTGCGTCTCTCACATGGGTAGGCAGACCATTCCATAAAAATGGAGCTCTATAGGAGAAAGCCCTGCCTCCAGCTGTTTGCTTAGAAATTCTAGGGACAATTAGGAGGCCCGCGTCTTTGTGACCGTAGCATAGGTGAGGTATGTACGGCAGGACCAATCGGAAAGATAGGTAGAGCAAGCCCATGTAATGCTTTTGTAGGTTAGCAGTAAAACCTTTGAAATCTGCCCTTGCCATAACAGGGAAGCCAGTGTTGGGAGGCTAGCACTGGAGTAATATGATCAATTTTTTTGGTTCTAGTCAGGATTCTAGCAGCTGCGTATTTAGCACTAACTGAAGTTTATTTAGTGCTTATCCAGGTAGCCGAAAGTAGAGCATTGCAGTAGTCCAACCTAAAGTAACAAAAGCATGGATTAATTTTTCTGCATCATTTTTGGACAGAAAGTTTATGATTTTGCTATGTTAATGTGTGAGATGGGAAAAAAGCTGTCCTTGAAAACAGTCTTGATATGTTCTTCAAAAGAGAGATCAGGGTGAATCTACCCCATAACACCCCATAATGATGAATCTACCCCATAATGATGGATCACCCATAATGATGAATCCACCCCACAATGATGAAATCTACCCCATACTGGATGAATCCACCCTATAATGATGAATCTCCCCCATAATGATGAATCCACCCCATAACACCCTAACACTGATGAAACTACCCCATAATGATGAATCTACCACACCATAATTTCTACCCTATAATAGATGAATATACCCCACAACGATGAATCTGACACTATATATAATTACCCCAGATGAATCACCCATAATGATGAATCTACCCTATAACACCCCATAATGATGAATCCACCCCATAATGATGAATCTACCCCATAATGATGAATCTACCCCACAATCGACGAATATACCCCACAACACGCCATAATGATGAATCTACCCCATAACACCCTACAATGATGAATCTACCCATAATGATGAATTACCCCATAATGATGAATCTACCCCACAACGAAGGAATATACGCAATATCCCATAACACCCCACAATGATGAATCTACCCCAAATGATGAATCAATACCATAATGATGAATCCACCCCATAATGATGAATCTACCCCAAATGATGAATCTACAACAATTGAATCCACCCCAAATGATGAAACTACCCCATAATGATGAACTACCCCACCCAGAATCTACCCCAACACCCCACGATGAATCTCCCCATAATGATGAATACCCCATAACACCCCCACAATGATGAATCCACACAATGATGAAAACATTATGATGAATCTACCCCATAACGATGAATCCACCCCATAATGTGAATCTACCCCATGAATCTACCCCATAATGATGAATCTACCCCATAATGAGGAATCTACCCCATAACACCCCAATAATGATGAATCTACCCCATAATGATGAACCACCCCACAATGATGAATCTACCCCACAATGATGGATCACAATATGAAACTCCCCATAACGATGAATTTACCCCATTAATGATGAATCTACCCCATTGATGAATCTACCCCATAACACCCCACTATGCATGAATCTACCCCATAATGATGAATCTACCCCTAAGATCAATCTCCCCATAATGATGAATCTACCCCAGATGAATCTACCCCATAACACCCGATAATGATGAATCCACCCCATATGATGAATCACCCCATCAATGATGAATCCACCCGATAACACCCCATAATGATGAATCACACCACAATGATGAATCACCATAATGATGAATCTACCCCGCAATGATGGATCTACCCATAATGATGAATCTACCCCATAAAGATTAATCTACCCATAACTGATGAATCTACCCCATAACACCCCACAATGATGAATCTACCCTACAATGATGAATCTACCCCTAATGATGAATCTACCCCATAACGATGAATCTACCTCATAATGATGAATCTATACCATAATGATGAATCTACCCTATAATGATGAATTTACCCTATAACACCCTACAATGATGAATCTATCCTCATAATGATGAATTCACCTTTCATAATGATGAAACTACTCTTTATTGCGATGAATCTACCCATAATGATGAATTCACCCTATAATGATGAATTCCATACCCATAATGATGAATCTACCCTATAACACCCAAGTAATGATGAATTCACCTCAAACGTATGAATCCACCATAAAACACCTACACGATGAATTCACCCTACAATGATGAATTCACCTATAACACCCAATAATGATATCCTACGATGAATTCACTCAATGATGAATCCACCGATAACACCCAATGATAAAGGAATCACTACCACAATGATGAATCCTCCATATGCGATGAATCTACCCCACAATGATGAACCATTCTCACAACACCCTTTAATGGGATGAATACTTACAACACCATAACGATTAATTCACTACACCATGTGGAATCTACACCTGTCGATGAATCTTGGCACACGACCTGAATCTACCGCACACCCTCAAGTTGGATGAATCTACCCATAACGTATCTACCCATAATGATGATCCTCTATAACTTGATGAATCTACCTATAACGATGATCTTTTATAACAGCACCGTGTGAAGTGGAATCTGCCTTAATGGTGAATCCGCTTGAACGTTAAATCTACACCAAGTTGAATCTGCTATAACACATAATAATACTGCGTAACATTGAATCTCATCGTTATACCAGTGGACACATATTGGTGGGTCTGCCCCATAACAATATAGTGAATCTACCGTAACGTTGGAGTCTACTTTATAGCGCACCATATTGTTAGTCTACCCCGCCAGCGGTGAATCATTACATATTCTTAATGGTAACATTTGTATCTCCCTATTTACGGCGTAAGATCTACCCGGTGAATCTAATTGTGATCAGATCCTGCCCAATGATGGTCTGCCGCCAACTTACCCCATAATGGTGGATCCCCCCTTTGCATAACTTTTCATATTGGTAGATCTCATCTTATTATTTTATAATATGATCTACCCCTTAATGATATCTCCCATATATTTCTCCATGATGCTGAATCTACCCCCATAATTCCCCATAATACAATAATAATATTACCAATAATAATATCCATAATGATGAACAAAAACAGGCATTTTTCAAATATAAACACTGAAACAACTAATTTACATAAAGTATTTAATATTTTGCTCTGGGACTAAAGAGTTGAACAGGTGCATTCTGTTTTCATTTGATCATCCTTCAGATATTTTACTTGTTTAGATCCACCTTGTAGTCAATTCAATTAGGTGGACATGATTTGAAAACCCAATACCTGTCTATATAAGTCCACTGTTGACAGTGCATAGCTCAGAGCAAAAACCTGCCGCTTCGAAGCCAAAAGATTTATCAGGTTGTGTCCGGAATGTTTAATTGGCACAGATCTGTCACCTCTGGTCAGGCGCAGTGGTCTAAGCGCTGTCCTTGAGATTCTGGGATTTGAGCCGGCTCTGTCTCCAGCCAACTTCCATGGCCGGAGCCCATGGGCGGTGCACAAAATGGCCCAGCATTTTTGGTTGGGGAGGTTTGGCTACGGAAATATCCTTGTATATTAGCACACTAGCACTCTGTGGTGACTAGCGCGGTGCAGCAGCCCAATTAAGCAGGTGTCACGAGGTGTTTCCTCCACACTGTTAGTGCGACTTTCAGCTTCTTGATTATATTGCGATGGCAATCTGAAGCTTGAGTGCATCTTACAGATTGGAGTTGTGTTCTACTGCAGAGGCCCATGCGGCTTTGGTATTACGTCTCTCAGTCCATTATACTGCAGGAATTTGCAGCGATGAAAACAAACTACAACTACCAACCATTGGTTCCCACCAAACTGGGCGGAAAAACGGGTAAAAAATGCTCAACTGAAGGGTGCAAAAACATTTCCCAACATTGAAGTCCACAAAACATGAGGCCTCCATTATTCTTAAATGGAAGAAGTTTAACTGGGAGCCTCCTACTCGAGGCTAACCACCTGGCCAAACTGAGCGGAGGGAGAAGGGCCTTGGTCAGGGAGGTGACCAACCAATAGTCTGAATGAGCTCAGGGATTCCACTTTGGAGATGGAAACCTTCAGAAGGACAAACATATCTGCTTCACTCCGCAATCCAGGCTTGCTCTGTGGTGAGTGGCCAATGGAAGCCGCTCCTCAGTAAAACCCACATCCCCAGCTTGGAGAGTTTGTCCAAGAGGGCACCTAAAGACCTCCCCGGACCATGAGGAAACAGAGCAGGGCTCTCTGATCTAGTAGAGCAAAGATTCCCAACTCTTTGCCTGAATTCCATCCCGTCACAGGACAAAACCTGGCAGTACTGCAATGAAAGAGCATTACATGGTGGCAGCATCATGCTGTAAGGGATGTTTTTCAGTGGCGAGGTTGGGAGAACAAGTCGGGATCGAGGAAGAAAGATGAGCGGGAACTAAGTGACTGAGATCATCATAAAACCTGTCTCCGGACCTCAGGCAGGAGGTAAAGGTTCACCTTCCAACAGGACAACGGCGCACAAAACACAGCCAAACCAGCATGGGGATTGCGGCTAAAATGACAAGTCTCTCTGAATGTCTTTGAGTAGGCCCAGCCAGTGCAAAATTAAACCTGATCCCAAACATCTCTGGAGAGTCCTGACAATAGGTGTGCAGCTGATGCTCCACATCCGACCTGACTGAGGTTGAGGAAGGGTCTGCAGAGAAAGATGGAAAACTCCCCAAAACCAGGTGGCCAGGCTTGTAGTGTCTGTACCTAAAAAATTAGAGAGCTGTAAAATATTGCTCGGGTGCTTCAACAAAGTGTTATAGTAAATGGTCTGAATACTTACAATATGTATTTGTATTTTTTCAGTTTTTTATATTTAATACATAGATTAATGAGGAAAAAGCGATTGAATACATTTTTAAGAATAAGGCTGTAGCATCAATGTAGGGAAAAGTCAAGGTGTCAATTTTCAATGAGAATAGGTGCTGTAGGCCTGGTCTATAATTATACATTATTATAGGCGAAATTGTTGTTTGCGTATAAGCTGTGTCTGATTATATGTTTTCTGCATTCGTAACTTTCTATTCAGTCTTGTAAAGAAGATAAATAAGAGGGCTTTGAGTGGGGATATTCTATCTGTTGTTATGTTTATTAACTTGGTATTATCTTCACTCTGTTAATGTGTAAAGATAGCCAGGATTGGTAGCTGATATTAACTATCAAAATATCTCACGTTGAAAATCATCTGACATTTTCTAATATAAAACATAGTTATGGCTTTAGTCACACTAGTGTTATGTGTACGTCTTAGTATTTGTGTTACACAACTGTAAAATCCCTAAATTTCATAAATGGTAGTGTTTTTGAAGGTACTTACACACCCCGCAGTCTAGTAACAGCTAAGACAGGATAACAACATGGATGAAAGGGAAAAAACACACTTTAGACTGTAAAGCACTTTCGTGTGTGATGCAAATAAACCATATTCCCACACCTGTGAAGCATATACCTAGCTTATGAAGCGGGGATATGCTACTTCTTGTGGAATGAGTGCTAACATGAATCACATTCTAAAATCTTGTTATTAAGCAACATAACCACTTTGACTCTAAGATTATGATGAACTTATCATGCCTCTATCACTGTTCCTTTCTGTACCTAAATTTGTATGTACCCTGTGTAATGTTGTTCCAGCTGTGGGTGCATCAATGTGTTATTTGTGATGTCCCCATGTCTAATATAATGTGAAAGCTATGTCTGATTAATATCCCCATCCACAACACACACACACACACACACACACACACACACACACACACACACACACACACACACACACACACACACACACACACACACACACACACACACACACACACCAACAACTGGACTGAGCAGTCGTAGTGTTCACAACAAGCGGATTAAATTCCAAGATTAAAAGCATTACCACTCCTCCTTTATCTCTGTATATTAATCTCTCTCTCTCTCTCCTCTCGTCTGATTAAATTGATAAGTAATTGTTTTTTGTCTCTAATATCTTATTAGCCTCCTTGTATCTCTCCTATTACATTTGCTTAAGTCCTACAGTTCAATATTGTTGATGCAGTACAACCTAAAAACAACACAAAAATTGTTGTCCAAATCAAATGAAATCAAACCAAATGTTGTTTATCGCTGCTCAATTACAGCTGGTGTCAACCAATATTCAAAATAACCTTTCTAGCGATAGAGAGGTAAATAATAACTAACACGCGAGGAATAAAACAGAATACTGCACAAGAATGAGGCTATATACAGGAAATTATGATTGCCAGATCAGTTAAAGCTGGCAGGAATCGTGCCGAATCAATACCAGAGCTATACGGGAGGTATAATTCACCAGAATCAGTAATGAGCTATATACTGCAGGGAGTACCAGTACCAGATCAATGTGTGGAGCTGTGTACGGGGATTGCCGGATCATTAATGGAGCTATATACAGGGAGTACCAGTACAGATCATATGGAGTTATGTGCAAAGAGTGCCAGTACTGAATCAATGCGGAGGCTATATGCAGGGGCTGATACCAGATCAATGTGGAGCTATATGCAGTACATACCAATCGGAGGGTTACTCTCTCTGTCTCAGAGGAGGGTTACCTCTCTGTCTCAGGGAAGGGTTACCTCTGTCTCAGAGGAGGGTTACCTCTCTGTCTCACGGAAGGGTTACCTCTTGTCTCCACAGGACAGGTTACCTCTGTCTCACGGGAGGGTTACCTCTCTGTCTCAGGGGAGGGTTACCTCTCTGTCTCACGGAGGCCACCTCTCTGTCTCAGAGGAGTGGCTACCTCTGTCTCAGGAGCCACTTCTGTCTCAGAGGAGGGTTACCTCTGTCTCAGAGGAGGGTTACCTCTCTGTCTCACGGTGAGGGTTACCTCTCTGTCTCAGAGGAGGGTTACCTCTCTGTCTCAGGGGAGGGTTACCTCTGTCTCAGAGTGAGGGTTGCTCCCTCTGTCTCAGGGGGAGGGTTAATTCTCTGTCTCAGGGGAGGGTTACCTCTGTCTCAGAGGAGGGTTACCTCCTCTTGTCTCTTAGGGGAGGGTTACCTCTCTGTCTCAGAGGAGGGTTACCTCTGTCTCACGGTGGGAGGGTTACCTCTGTCTCAGAGGAGATGGTTACCTCTCTGTCTCACGGAAGGGTTACTCTGTCTCAGGGGAGGGTTACCTCTCTGTCTCACGGAGGGTTACCTCTGTCTCAGAGGAGGGTTACCCTCTGTCTCAGGGGAGGGTTACCTCTCTGTCTCAGAGGAGGGTTACCCTCTCTGTCTCAGAGGAGGGTTACCTCTCTGTCTCACGGAGGGTTACCTCTCTGTCTCAGAGGAGGGTTACCTCTCTGTCTCAGGGGAGGGTTACCTCTCTGTCTCAGAGGAGGGTTACCTCTCTGTCTCAGGGGAGGGTTACCTCTCTAGCTCTCAGAGGTTACCTCTGTCTCAGAGGAGGGTTACCTCTCTGTCTCAGGGGAGGGTTACCTCTCTGTCTCAGGGGAGGGTTACCTCTCTCTCTGTCTCAGGGGAGGGTTACCTCTCTGTCTCAGGGGAGGGTTACCTCTCTGTCTCAGGGAGGGTTACCTCTCTGTCTCTCAGAGGAGGGTTTACCCTCTGTCTCACGGGAGGTTACCTCTCTGTCTCACGGGAGGGTTACCGCTCTGTCTCAGAGGAGGTTACCTCTCTGTCTCAGGGGAGGGTTACCTCTGTCTCAGGGGAGGGTTATCTCTCTGTCTCAGAGGAGGGTTACCTCTCTGTCTCAGAGGAGGGTTACCTCTCTCTGTCTCACGGGAGGGTTACCTCTCTGTCTCAGGGGAGGTTACCTCTCTGTCTCAGAGGAGGTTACCTCTCTGTCTCACGGGGAGGGTTACCTCTCTGTCTCAGAGGAGGGTTACCTCTCTGTCTCACGGAGGGTTACCCTCTGTCTCAGGGGAGGGTTACCTCTCTGTCTCACGGGAGGGTTACCTCTCTGTCTCAGAGGAGGGTTACCTCTCTGTCTCACGGGAGGTTACCTCTCTGTCTCAGGAGGGACCTCTCTGTCTCGGGGAGGGTTACCTCTGTCTCAGAGGAGGGTTACCTCTCTGTCTCAGAGGAGGGTTACCTCTCTGTCTCACGGGGAGGGTTACCTCTCTGTCTCAGAGGAGGGTTACCTCTCTGTCTCAGGGGAGGGTTACCTCTCGTCTCAGAGGAGGGTTACCTCTCTGTCTCAGGGGAGGGTTACCTCTCTGTCTCAGGGGAGGGTTACCTCTCTGTCTCAGAGGAGGGTTACCTCTCTGTCTCAGGGGAGGGTTACCTCTCTGTCTCAGGGGAGGGTGACCTCTCTGTCTCAGGGGAGGGTTACCTCTCTGTCTCAGGGAGAGGGTTACCTCTCTGTCTCAGGGGAGGCTTACCTCTCTGTCTCAGAGGAGGTTACCTCTCTGTCTCACGGAGGGTTACCTCTCTGTCTCACGGGAGGGTTACCGCTCTGTCTCAGAGGAGGGTTACCTCTCTGTCTCAGGGGAGGGTTACCTCTCTGTCTCAGGGGGAGGGTTATCTCTCTGTCTCAGAGGAGGGTTACCTCTCTGTCTCAGAGGAGGGTTACCTCTCTGTCTCACGGGAGGGTTACCTCTCTGTCTCAGGGGAGGGTTACCTCTCTCTTGTCTCAGGGGAGGGTTACCTCTCTGTCTCACGTGGTGGGTTACTTCTCTGTCTCAGGGGAGGGTTACCTCTCTGTCTCACGGGAGGGTTACCTCTCTGTCTCACGGGAGGGTTACCTCTCTGTCTCAGGGGAGGGTTACCTCTCTGTCTCAGGGGAGGGGTTACCTCTCTGTCTCAGGGGAGGGTTACCTCTCTGCTCTCAGAGGAGGGTTACCTCTCTGTCTCACGGGAGGGTTACCTCTCTGTCTCACGGAGGGTTACCTCTGTCTCAGGGGAGGGTTACCTCTCTGTCTCAGAGGAGGGTTACCTCTCTGTCTCAGGGGAGGGTTACCTCTCTGTCTCAGGGGAGGGGTTACCTCTCTGTCTCAGAGGAGGGTTACCTCTTGTCTCAGGGGAGGGTTACCTCTCTGTCTCAGGGGAGGGTTACCTCTCTGTCTCACGGGAGGGTTACCTCTCTCTGTCTCAGAGGTGGGTTACATCTCTGTTTGAAGCCAGATGGAAGATAAGGAATAGGAGGAGGAGGAGGAGGAGGAGGATGAGGAGAAAGAAAGGGATATGCAGGAAGAGGAGGGGGAGGAGAAGAGAGAGATAAGGAGGAGGAGAAGGAGGGGGAGGAGAAAGGAGGAGATCTGGTTCCACATTCAGGTCAATGAGAGATATGAGACATGCTGGGTTTATTCTAGTGCTATTCAGCACACTAAACAGGTAGATAAGTAGTTAGTTCAAAATTACACACAAATACAATTATAGTACACAGGTAGGTCTATGCTAGTACACAGGAAGGTCTATACTAGTACACAGGTAGGTCTATGCTGGTACACAGGAAGGTCTAGGCTGGTACACAGGTAGGTCTATACTAGTACACAGGTAGGTATATCCTAGTTCAAAGTTAGGTCTAGGCTGGTACACAGTTGAAGTCAGAATTTTACATACACCTTAGCCAAATACAACTCAGTTTTTCACAATTCTGACATTTAAATCAAATCAAATGTATTTATATATCCCTTCTTACATCAGCTGATATCTCAAAGTGCTGTACAGAAACCCAGCCTAAAACCCCAAACAGCAAGCAATGCAGGTGTAGAAGCACGGTGGCTAGGAAAAACTCCTAGAAAGGCCAGAACCTAGGAAGAAACCTAGAGAGCAACCAGGCTCTGAGGGGTGGCCAGTCCTCTTCTGGCTGTGCCGGGTGGAGATTATAACAGCACATGGCCAAGATGTTCAAATGTTCATAAATGACCAGCATGGTCAAATAATAATAATCATAGTAGTTGTCGAGGGTGCAACAAGTCAGCAACTCAAGAGTAAGTGTCAGTTGGCTTTTTCATAGCCTATCTTTGAGAGTATCTCTACCGCCTCCTGCTGTTTCTAGAGAGTTGAAAACAGCAGGTCTGGGACAGGTAGCACGTCCGGTGAACAGGTCAGGGTTCCAGCAGGTCTGGGACAGCAGGTCTGGGACCAGCTCAATCCTAGTAAAAATGCCCTGTCTTAGGTCAGTTTGGATCCCCACTTTACTATAAGAATTTGAAATGTCAGAATAATAGTAGAGAGAATGATTTATTTCAGGTTTTATTTATTTCATCACATTCCCAGTGGGTCAGAAGTTTACATACACTCAATTAGTACTTGGTAGCATTTCCTTTACATTGTTTAACATGGGTCAAACGTTGTGTGTAGTCTTCCACAAGCATCCCACAATAAGTTGGGTGAATTTTGGCCCATTCCTCCTAACAGAGCTGGTGTAACTGAGTCAGGGTTGTAGGCCTCCTTGCTGCACATGCTTTTTCAGTTCTGGTCACACATTTTCTATGGGATTGAGGTCAGGACTTTGTGATGGCCACTCCAATACCTTGACTTTGTTGTCTTTAAGCCATTTTGCCACAACTTTGGAAGTATGCTTGGGGTCATTGTCCATTTGGAAGACCCATTTGCCAAACTTTAACTTCCTGACTGATGTCTTGAGATGTTGCTTCAATATATCCACTTAATTTTCCTTCCTTATGATGTCATCTATTTTGTGACGTGCACCAGTCCCTCCTGCAGCAAAGCACCCCCACAACATGATGCTGCCACCCCGTGCTTCACGGTTGAAATTGTGTTCTTCAGCTTGCAAGGGGGATCTTTTTCCTCCAAACTTAACGATGGTCATTATGGCCAAACAGTTCTATTTTTGTTTCATCAGACCAGAGGACATTTCTCCAAAAGTACAATCTTTGTTCCCATGTGCAGTTGCAAACCGTAGTCTGACTTTTTATGGCGGTTTTGGAGCAGTGGCTTCTTCCTTGCTGAGCGGCCTTTCAGGTTATGTCAATATAGGACTCGTTTTACTTTGGATATAGATACGTTTGTACCTGTTTCCTCCAGCATCTTCACAAGGTCCTTTGCTGTTGTTCTGGGATTGATTTTCACTTTTCGCACTAAAGTACATTCATCTCTAGGAGACAGAATGCATCTCCTTCCTGAGCGGTATGACGGCTGTGTGGTCCCATGGTGTTTATACTTGCGTACTATTGTTCGTACAGATCAACATGGTACCTTCAGGTATTTGGAAATTGCTCCCAAGAGCAGACTAGTGGAGGTCTACAAGTTTTCTCTGAGGTCTTGGCTGATTTATTTTGATTTTACCATGATGTCAAGCAAAGAGGCACTGAGTTTGAAGGTAGGCCTTGAAATACATCCACAGGTACACCTCCAATTGACTCAAATTATGTCAATTAGCCTATCAGAAGTGAATTATAAGTGAAATAATCTCTCTGTAAAGAATTGTTGTAAAAATGAATTGTGTTATGCACAAACTAGATGTCCTAACCAACTTGCCAAAGCTATAGTTAGTTAACAAGACATTTTTGGAGTGGATGAAAAATTTGTTTTAATGACTCCAACCTAAGTGTATGTAAACTTCCGACTTCAACTGTAGGTCTATGCTGGAACACAGGTAGGTCTATGCTAGTACAAGGTTAGGTCTATGCTGGTACAAGATTAGGTCTATGCTAGTACACAGGTAGATCTATACTAGTACAAGGTTAGGTCTATTCTAGTACAAGGCTAGGTCTATGCTAGTACACAGATAGGAATTGTAATTGGGTTTATTTTCCCGAATCAACTGGAAATGTACTGGAATTGACCCCAACCCTGGTGCTAAAACAATGGTCTGGAAAAGGTGACTGGTGTATATATGGCCTCTGGCTGTGTCCCAAATATGCCAATGCGCAAGACATACTACAATAGGCTTAGAGAAGCCTATTTACAAGTACACAGCCTCAAGCAGACTATAGCCTATTTTCAATAGCCACTGTGTTTTAACATACACATTAAGACTAATTACCTGAGTGTCTGGGTCATGGTGAGTGTGTGTGTGTGTGTGTGTGTGTGTGTGTGTGTGTGTGTGTGTGTGTGTGTGTGTGTGTGTGTGTGTGTGTGTGTGTGTGTGTGTGTGTGTGTGTGGGCGACGGTGTATGAGGACTGGCTATGTCTGCTTGATGTATTGGATAGATGGTGACTCTACACACACTACACAAACACAAACACTAATCCATGCTCTCATGCTGTTTGGGATATTGAAGGGTTTCTCAATTTTTGTATTTATTTACAAACACACACTCTCAGTAGATAGTAACCTTTAGGGAGGTCTATAACTCTGGTTATGTCTCAGTAGATAGTAACCTTTAGTTCTATAACTCTGGTTATGTCTCAGTAGATAGTAACCTTTAGGTCTATAACTCTGGTTATGTCTCAGTAGATAGTAACCTTTAGGAGGTCTATAACTCTGGTTATGTCTCAGTAGATAGTAACCTTTAGGAGGTCTATAACTCTGGTTATGTCTCAGTAGATAGTAACCTTTAGGAGGTCTATAACTCTGGTTATGTCTCAGTAGATAGTAACCTTTAGGAGGTCTATAACTCTTGTTATGTCTCAGTAGATAGTAACCTTTAGGAGGTCTATAACTCTGGTTATGTCTCAGTAGATAGTAACCTTTAGGAGGTCTATAACTCTGGTTATGTCTCAGTAGATAGTAACCTTTAGGTCTATAACTCTGGTTATGTCTCAGTAGATAGTAACCTTTAGGAGGTCTATAACTCTGGTTATGTCTCAGTAGATAGTAACCTTTAGGAGGTCTATAACTCTGGTTATGTCTCAGTAGATAGTAACCTTTAGGAGGTCTATAACTCTGGTTATGTCTCAGTAGATAGTAACCTTTAGGAGGTCTATAACTCTGGTTATGTCTCAGTAGATAGTAACCTTTAGGAGGTCTATAACTCTGGTTATGTCTCAGTAGATAGTAACCTTTAGGAGGTCTATAACTCTGGTTATGTCTCAGTAGATAGTAACCCTTTAGGAGGTCTGTAACTCTGGTTATGTCTCAGTAGATAGTAACCTTTAGGTCTATAACTCTGGTTATGTCTCAGTAGATAGTAACCTTTAGGTCTATAACTCTGGTTATGTCTCAGTAGATAGTAACCTTTAGGTCTATAACTCTGGTTATGTCTCAGTAGATAGTAACCTTTAGGAGGTCTATAACTCTGGTTATGTCTCAGTAGATAGTAACCTTTAGGTCTATAACTCTGGTTATGTCTCAGTAGATAGTAACCTTTAGGAGGTCTATAACTCTGGTTATGTCTCAGTAGATAGTAACCTTTAGGAGGTCTATAACTCTGGTTATGTCTCAGTAGATAGTAACCTTTAGGTCTATAACTCTGGTTATGTCTCAGCAGATAGTAACCTTTAGGTCTATAACTCTGGTTATGTCTCAGTAGATAGTAACCTTTAGGAGGTCTATAACTCTGGTTAAGTCTCAGTAGATAGTAACCTTTAGGTCTATAACTCTGGTTATGTCTCAGTAGATAGTAACCTTTAGGAGGTCTATAACTCTGGTTATGTCTCAGTAGATAGTAACCTTTAGGAGGTCTATAACTCTGGTTATGTCTCAGTAGATAGTAACCTTTAGGTCTATAACTCTGGTTATGTCTCAGTAGATAGTAACCTTTAGGTCTATAACTCTGGTTATGTCTCAGTTGATAGTACCCTTTAGGATGTCTATAACTCTGGTTATGTCTCAGTAGATAGTAACCTTTCGGTCTATAACTCTGGTTACGTCTCAGTAGATAGTAACCTTTAGGAGGTCTATAACTCTGGTTATGTCTCAGTAGATAGTAACCTTTAGGGAGGTCTATAACTCTGGTTATGTCTCAGTAGATAGTAACCTTTAGGAGGTCTATAACTCTGGTTATGTCTCAGTAGATAGTAACCTTTAGGAGGTCTGTAACTCTGGTTATATCTCAGTAGATAGTAACCTTTAGGTCTATAACTCTGGTTATGTCTCAGTAGACAGTAACCTTTAGGTCTATAACTCTGGTTATGTCTCAGTAGATAGTAACCTTTAGGTCTATAACTCTGGTTATGTTTCAGTAGATAGTAACCTTTAGGAGGTCTATAACTCTGGTTATGTCTCAGTAGATAGTAACCTTTAGGAGGTCTGTAACTCTGGTTATGTCTCAGTAGATAGTAACCTTTAGGTCTATAACTCTGGTTATGTCTCAGTAGATAGTAACCTTTAGGAGGTCTATAACTCTGGTTATGTCTCAGTAGATAGTAACCTTTAGGAGGTCTATAACTCTGGTTATGTCTCAGTAGATAGTAACCTTTAGGAGGTCTATAACTCTGGTTATGTCTCAGTAGATAGTAACCTTTAGGAGGTCTGTAACTCTGGTTATATCTCAGTAGATAGTAACCTTTAGGGGTCTATAACTCTGGTTATGTCTCAGTAGACAGTAACCTTTAGGGGTCTATAACTCTGGTTATGTCTCAGTAGATAGTAACCTTTAGGGTCTATAACTCTGGTTATGTCTCAGTAGATAGTAACCTTTAGGAGGTCTATAACTCTGGTTAAGTCTCAGTAGATAGTAACCTTTAGGTCTATAACTCTGGTTATGTCTCAGTAGATAGTAACCTTTAGGAGGTCTATAACTCTGGTTATGTCTCAGTAGATAGTAACCTTTAGGAGGTCTATAACTCTGGTTATGTCTCAGTAGATAGTAACCTTTAGGGTCTATAACTCTGGTTATGTCTCAGTAGATAGTAACCTTTAGGTCTATAACTCTGGTTATGTCTCAGTAGATAGTAACCTTTAGGTCTATAACTCTGGTTATGTCTCAGTAGATAGTAACCTTTAGGGAGGTCTATAACTCTGGTTATGTCTCAGTAGATAGTAACCTTTAGGTCTATAACTCTGGTTATGTCTCAGTAGATAGTAACCTTTAGGAGGTCTATAACTCTGGTTATGTCTCAGTAGATAGTAACCTTTAGGAGGTCTATAACTCTGGTTATGTCTCAGTAGATAGTAACCTTTAGGGTCTATAACTCTGGTTATGTCTCTGTAGATAGTAACCTTTAGGTCTATAACTCTGGTTATGTCTCAGTTGATAGTAACCTTTAGGATGTCTATAACTCTGGTTATGTCTCAGTAGATAGTAACCTTTTCGGTCTATAACTCTGGTTATGTCTCAGTAGATAGTAACCTTTAGGAGGTCTATAACTCTGGTTATGTCTCAGTAGATAGTAACCTTTAGGAGGTCTATAACTCTGGTTATGTCTCAGTAGATAGTAACCTTTAGGAGGTCTATAACTCTGGTTATGTCTCAGTAGATAGTAACCTTTAGGAGGTCTATAACTCTGGTTATGTCTCAGTAGATAGTAACCTTTAGGGGTCTATAACTCTGGTTATGTCTCAGTAGACAGTAACCTTTAGGTCTATAACTCTGGTTATGTCTCAGTAGATAGTAACCTTTAGGAGGTCTATAACTCTGGTTATGTCTCAGTAGATAGTAACCTTTAGGAGGTCTATAACTCTGGTTATGTCTCAGTAGATAGTAACCTTTAGGTCTATAACTCTGGTTATGTCTCAGTAGATAGTAACCTTTAGGTCTATAACTCTGGTTATGTCTCAGTAGATAGTAACCTTTAGGATGTCTATAACTCTGGTTATGTCTCAGTAGATAGTAACCTTTCGGTCTATAACTCTGGTTATGTCTCAGTAGATAGTAACCTTTAGGAGGTCTATAACTCTGGTTATGTCTCAGTAGATAGTAACCTTTAGGAGGTCTATAACTCTGGTTATGTCTCAGTAGATAGTAACCTTTAGGAGGTCTGTAACTCTGGTTATGTCTCAGTAGATAGTAACCTTTAGGTCTATAACTCTGGTTATGTCTCAGTAGATAGTAACCTTTAGGAGGTCTATAACTCTGGTTATGTCTCAGTAGATAGTAACCTTTAGGAGGTCTATAACTCTGGTTATGTCTCAGTAGATAGTAACCTTTAGGAGGTCTATAACTCTGGTTATGTCTCAGTAGATAGTAACCTTTAGGAGGTCTATAACTCTGGTTATGTCTCAGTAGATAGTAACCTTTAGGTATATAACTCTGGTTATGTCTCAGTAGACAGTAACCTTTAGGTCTATAACTCTGGTTATGTCTCAGTAGATAGTAACCTTTAGGAGGTCTATAACTCTGGTTATGTCTCAGTAGATAGTAACCTTTAGGAGGTCTATAACTCTGGTTATGTCTCAGTAGATAGTAACCTTTAGGGGTCTATAACTCTGGTTATGTCTCAGTAGATAGTAACCTTTAGGAGGTCTATAACTCTGGTTATGTCTCAGTAGATAGTAACCTTTAGGCTAGGTCTATAACTCTGGTTATGTCTCAGTAGATAGTAACCTTTAGGAGGTCTATAACTCTGGTTATGTCTCAGTAGATAGTAACCTTTAGGGTCTATAACTCTGGTTATGTCTCAGTAGATAGTAACCTTTAGGGGTCTATAACTCTGGTTATGTCTCAGTAGATAGTAACCTTTAGGAGGTCTATAACTCTGGTTATGTCTCAGTAGATAGTAACCTTTAGGAGTCTATAACTCTGGTTATGTCTCAGTAGATAGTAACCTTTAGGAGGTCTATAACTCTGGTTATGTCTCAGTAGATAGTAACCTTTAGGAGGTCTATAACTCTGGTTATGTCTCAGTAGATAGTAACCTTTAGGGTCTATAACTCTGGTTATGTCTCAGTAGATAGTAACCTTTAGGAGGTCTATAACTCTGGTTATGTCTCAGTAGATAGTAACCTTTAGGAGGTCTATAACTCTGGTTATGTCTCAGTAGATAGTAACCTTTAGGGGTCTATAACTCTGGTTATGTCTCAGTAGATAGTAACCTTTAGGAGGTCTATAACTCTGGTTATGTCTCAGTAGATAGTAACCTTTAGGGTCTATAACTCTGGTTATGTCTCAGTAGATAGTAACCTTTAGGAGGTCTATAACTCTGGTTATGTCTCAGTAGATAGTAACCTTTAGGAGGTCTATAACTCTGGTTATGTCTCAGTAGATAGTAACCTTTAGGAGGTCTATAACTCTGGTTATGTCTCAGTAGATAGTAACCTTTAGGGTCTATAACTCTGGTTATGTCTCAGTAGATAGTAACCTTTAGGAGGTCTATAACTCTGGTTATGTCTCAGTAGATAGTAACCTTTAGGAGGTCTATAACTCTGGTTATGTCTCAGTAGATAGTAACCTTTAGGTCTATAACTCTGGTTATGTCTCAGTAGATAGTAACCTTTAGGAGGTCTATAACTCTGGTTATGTCTCAGTAGATAGTAACCTTTAGGGGTCTATAACTCTGGTTATGTCTCAGTAGATAGTAACCTTTAGGAGGTCTATAACTCTGGTTATGTCTCAGTAGATAGTAACCTTTAGGAGGTCTATAACTCTGGTTATGTCTCAGTAGATAGTAACCTTTAGGAGGTCTATAACTCTGGTTATGTCTCAGTAGATAGTAACCTTTAGGAGGTCTATAACTCTGGTTATGTCTCAGTAGATAGTAACCTTTAGGAGGTCTATAACTCTGGTTATGTCTCAGTAGATAGTAACCTTTAGGAGGTCTATAACTCTGGTTATGTCTCAGTAGATAGTAACCTTTAGGAGGTCTATAACTCTGGTTATGTCTCAGTAGATAGTAACCTTTAGGAGGTCTATAACTCTGGTTATGTCTCAGTAGATAGTAACCTTTAGGAGGTCTATAACTCTGGTTATGTCTCAGTAGATAGTAACCTTTAGGAGGTCTATAACTCTGGTTATGTCTCAGTAGATAGTAACCTTTAGGAGGTCTATAACTCTGGTTATGTCTCAGTAGATAGTAACCTTTAGGGGTCTATAACTCTGGTTATGTCTCAGTAGATAGTAACCTTTAGGAGGTCTATAACTCTGGTTATGTCTCAGTAGATAGTAACCTTTAGGAGGTCTATAACTCTGGTTATGTCTCAGTAGATAGTAACCTTTAGGAGGTCTATAACTCTGGTTATGTCTCAGTAGATAGTAACCTTTAGGAGGTCTATAACTCTGGTTATGTCTCAGTAGATAGTAACCTTTAGGAGGTCTATAACTCTGGTTATGTCTCAGTAGATAGTAACCTTTAGGAGGTCTATAACTCTGGTTATGTCTCAGTAGATAGTAACCTTTAGGAGGTCTATAACTCTGGTTATGTCTCAGTAGATAGTAACCTTTAGGAGGTCTATAACTCTGGTTATGTCTCAGTAGATAGTAACCTTTAGGTCTATAACTCTGGTTATGTCTCAGTAGATAGTAACCTTTAGGTCTATAACTCTGGTTATGTCTCAGTAGATAGTAACCTTTAGGAGGTCTATAACTCTGGTTATGTCTCAGTAGATAGTAACCTTTAGGAGGTCTATAACTCTGGTTATGTCTCAGTAGATAGTAACCTTTAGGAGGTCTATAACTCTGGTTATGTCTCAGTAGATAGTAACCTTTAGGAGGTCTATAACTCTGGTTATGTCTCAGTAGATAGTAACCTTTAGGAGGTCTATAACTCTGGTTATGTCTCAGTAGATAGTAACCTTTAGGGGTCTATAACTCTGGTTATGTCTCAGTAGATAGTAACCTTTAGGAGGTCTATAACTCTGGTTATGTCTCAGTAGATAGTAACCTTTAGGTCTATAACTCTGGTTATGTCTCAGTAGATAGTAACCTTTAGGAGGTCTATAACTCTGGTTATGTCTCAGTAGATAGTAACCTTTAGGAGGTCTATAACTCTGGTTATGTCTCAGTAGATAGTAACCTTTAGGAGGTCTATAACTCTGGTTATGTCTCAGTAGATAGTAACCTTTAGGAGGTCTATAACTCTGGTTATGTCTCAGTAGATAGTAACCTTTAGGAGGTCTATAACTCTGGTTATGTCTCAGTAGATAGTAACCTTTAGGAGGTCTATAACTCTGGTTATGTCTCAGTAGATAGTAACCTTTAGGGGTCTATAACTCTGGTTATGTCTCAGTAGATAGTAACCTTTAGGAGGTCTATAACTCTGGTTATGTCTCAGTAGATAGTAACCTTTAGGAGGTCTATAACTCTGGTTATGTCTCAGTAGATAGTAACCTTTAGGAGGTCTATAACTCTGGTTATGTCTCAGTAGATAGTAACCTTTTAGGAGGTCTATAACTCTGGTTATGTCTCAGTAGATAGTAACCTTTAGGAGGTCTATAACTCTGGTTATGTCTCAGTAGATAGTAACCTTTAGGAGGTCTATAACTCTGGTTATGTCTCAGTAGATAGTAACCTTTAGGAGGTCTATAACTCTGGTTATGTCTCAGTAGATAGTAACCTTTAGGAGGTCTATAACTCTGGTTATGTCTCAGTAGATAGTAACCTTTAGGAGGTCTATAACTCTGGTTATGTCTCAGTAGATAGTAACCTTTAGGGTCTATAACTCTGGTTATGTCTCAGTAGATAGTAACCTTTAGGTCTATAACTCTGGTTATGTCTCAGTAGATAGTAACCTTTAGGGGTCTATAACTCTGGTTATGTCTCAGTAGATAGTAACCTTTAGGAGGTCTATAACTCTGGTTATGTCTCAGTAGATAGTAACCTTTAGGAGGTCTATAACTCTGGTTATGTCTCAGTAGATAGTAACCTTTAGGAGGTCTATAACTCTGGTTATGTCTCAGTAGATAGTAACCTTTAGGAGGTCTATAACTCTGGTTATGTCTCAGTAGATAGTAACCTTTAGGAGTCTATAACTCTGGTTATGTCTCAGTAGATAGTAACCTTTAGGAGGTCTATAACTCTGGTTATGTCTCAGTAGATAGTAACCTTTAGGGTCTATAACTCTGGTTATGTCTCAGTAGATAGTAACCTTTAGGAGGTCTATAACTCTGGTTATGTCTCAGTAGATAGTAACCTTTAGGAGGTCTATAACTCTGGTTATGTCTCAGTAGATAGTAACCTTTAGGAGGTCTATAACTCTGGTTATGTCTCAGTAGATAGTAACCTTTAGGAGGTCTATAACTCTGGTTATGTCTCAGTAGATAGTAACCTTTAGGAGGTCTATAACTCTGGTTATGTCTCAGTAGATAGTAACCTTTAGGAGGTCTATAACGCTGGTTATGTCTCAGTAGATAGTAACCTTTAGGAGGTCTATAACTCTGGTTATGTCTCAGTAGATAGTAACCTTTAGGGGTCTATAACTCTGGTTATGTCTCAGTAGATAGTAACCTTTAGGAGGTCTATAACTCTGGTTATGTCTCAGTAGATAGTAACCTTTAGGGGTCTATAACTCTGGTTATGTCTCAGTAGATAGTAACCTTTAGGAGGTCTATAACTCTGGTTATGTCTCAGTAGACAGTAACCTTTAGGTCTATAACTCTGGTTATGTCTCAGTAGATAGTAACCTTTAGGAGGTCTATAACTCTGGTTATGTCTCAGTAGATAGTAACCTTTAGGGAGGTCTATAACTCTGGTTATGTCTCAGTAGATAGTAACCTTTAGGAGGTCTATAACTCTGGTTATGTCTCAGTAGATAGTAACCTTTAGGAGGTCTATAACTCTGGTTATGTCTCAGTAGATAGTAACCTTTCGGAGGTCTATAACTCTGGTTATGTCTCAGTAGATAGTAACCTTTAGGAGGTCTATAACTCTGGTTATGTCTCAGTAGATAGTAACCTTTAGGTCTATAACTCTGGTTATGTCTCAGTAGATAGTAACCTTTAGGATGTCTATAACTCTGGTTATGTCTCAGTAGATAGTAACCTTTAGGAGGTCTATAACTCTGGTTATGTCTCAGTAGATAGTAACCTTTAGGAGGTCTATAACTCTGGTTATGTCTCAGTAGATAGTAACCTTTAGGAGGTCTATAACTCTGGTTATGTCTCAGTAGATAGTAACCTTTAGGAGGTCTATAACTCTGGTTATGTCTCAGTAGATAGTAACCTTTAGGAGGTCTATAACTCTGGTTATGTCTCAGTAGATAGTAACCTTTAGGAGGTCTATAACTCTGGTTATGTCTCAGTAGATAGTAACCTTTAGGAGTCTATAACTCTGGTTATGTCTCAGTAGATAGTAACCTTTAGGTCTATAACTCTGGTTATGTCTCAGTAGATAGTAACCTTTAGGTCTATAACTCTGGTTATGTCTCAGTAGATAGTAACCTTTAGGAGGTCTATAACTCTGGTTATGTCTCAGTAGATAGTAACCTTTAGGAGGTCTATAACTCTGGTTATGTCTCAGTAGATAGTAACCTTTAGGAGGTCTATAACTCTGGTTATGTCTCAGTAGATAGTAACCTTTAGGAGGTCTATAACTCTGGTTATGTCTCAGTAGATAGTAACCTTTAGGAGGTCTATAACTCTGGTTATGTCTCAGTAGATAGTAACCTTTAGGAGGTCTATAACTCTGGTTATGTCTCAGTAGATAGTAACCTTTAGGAGGTCTATAACTCTGGTTATGTCTCAGTAGATAGTAACCTTTAGGATGTCTATAACTCTGGTTATGTCTCAGTAGATAGTAACCTTTAGGAGGTCTATAACTCTGGTTATGTCTCAGTAGATAGTAACCTTTAGGAGGTCTATAACTCTGGTTATGTCTCAGTAGATAGTAACCTTTCGGAGGTCTGTAACTCTGGTTATGTCTCAGTAGATAGTAACCTTTAGGAGGTCTATAACTCTGGTTATGTCTCAGTAGATAGTAACCTTTAGGAGGTCTATAACTCTGGTTATGTCTCAGTAGATAGTAACCTTTAGGAGGTCTATAACTCTGGTTATGTCTCAGTAGATAGTAACCTTTAGGAGGTCTATAACTCTGGTTATGTCTCAGTAGATAGTAACCTTTAGGAGGTCTATAACTCTGGTTATATCTCAGTAGATAGTAACCTTTAGGAGGTCTATAACTCTGGTTATGTCTCAGTAGATAGTAACCTTTAGGTCTATAACTCTGGTTATGTCTCAGTAGATAGTAACCTTTAGGTCTATAACTCTGGTTATGTCTCAGTAGATAGTAACCTTTAGGTCTATATCTCTGGTTATGTCTCAGTAGATAGTAACCTTTAGGAGGTCTATAACTCGGGTTACATCTCAGTAGATAGTAACCTTTAGGAGGTCTATAACTCTGGTTATGTCTCAGTAGATAGTAACCTTTAGGAGGTCTATAACTCTGGTTATGTCTCAGTAGATAGTAACCTTTAGGAGGTCTATAACTCTGGTTATGTCTCAGTAGATAGTAACCTTTAGGAGGTCTGTAACTCTGGTTATATCTCAGTAGACAGTAACCTTTAGGTCTATAACTCTGGTTATGTCTCAGTAGATAGTAACCTTTAGGAGGTCTATAACTCTGGGTATGTCTCAGTAGATAGTAAGCTTTAGGAGGTCTATAACTCTGGTTATGTCTCAGTAGATAGTAACCTTTAGGAGGTCTATAACTCTGGTTATGTCTCAGTAGATAGTAACCTTTAGGAGGTCTATAACTCTGGTTATGTCTCAGTAGATAGTAACCTTTCGGAGGTCTGTAACTCTGGTTATGTCTCAGTAGATAGTAACCTTTAGGAGGTCTATAACTCTGGTTATGTCTCAGTAGATAGTAACCTTTAGGGGTCTATAACTCTGGTTATGTCTCAGTAGATAGTAACCTTTAGGATGTCTATAACTCTGGTTATGTCTCAGTAGATAGTAACCTTTAGGAGGTCTATAACTCTGGTTATGTCTCAGTAGATAGTAACCTTTAGGAGGTCTATAACTCTGGTTATGTCTCAGTAGATAGTAACCTTTCGGGTCTATAACTCTGGTTATGTCTCAGTAGATAGTAACCTTTAGGAGGTCTATAACTCTGGTTATGTCTCAGTAGATAGTAACCTTTAGGAGGTCTATAACTCTGGTTATGTCTCAGTAGATAGTAACCTTTAGGAGGTCTATAACTCTGGTTATGTCTCAGTAGATAGTAACCTTTAGGAGGTCTATAACTCTGGTTATGTCTCAGTAGATAGTAACCTTTAGGGGTCTATAACTCTGGTTATGTCTCAGTAGATAGTAACCTTTAGGAGGTCTATAACTCTGGTTATGTCTCAGTAGATAGTAACCTTTAGGTCTATAACTCTGGTTATGTCTCAGTAGATAGTAACCTTTAGGAGGTCTATAACTCTGGTTATGTCTCAGTAGATAGTAACCTTTAGGAGGTCTATAACTCTGGTTATGTCTCAGTAGATAGTAACCTTTAGGAGGTCTATAACTCTGGTTACGTCTCAGTAGATAGTAACCTTTAGGAGGTCTATAACTCTGGTTATGTCTCAGTAGATAGTAACCTTTAGGAGGTCTATAACTCTGGTTATGTCTCAGTAGATAGTAACCTTTAGGAGGTCTATAACTCTGGTTATGTCTCAGTAGATAGTAACCTTTAGGAGGTCTATAACTCTGGTTATGTCTCAGTAGATAGTAACCTTTAGGAGGTCTATAACTCTGGTTATGTCTCAGTAGATAGTAACCTTTAGGAGGTCTATAACTCTGGTTATGTCTCAGTAGATAGTAACCTTTAGGAGGTCTATAACTCTGGTTATGTCTCAGTAGATAGTAACCTTTAGGAGGTCTATAACTCTGGTTATGTCTCAGTAGATAGTAACCTTTAGGGGTCTATAACTCTGGTTATGTCTCAGTAGATAGTAACCTTTAGGAGGTCTATAACTCTGGTTATGTCTCAGTAGATAGTAACCTTTAGGAGGTCTATAACTCTGGTTATGTCTCAGTAGATAGTAACCTTTAGGAGGTCTATAACTCTGGTTATGTCTCAGTAGATAGTAACCTTTAGGAGGTCTATAACTCTGGTTATGTCTCAGTAGATAGTAACCTTTAGGAGGTCTATAACTCTGGTTATGTCTCAGTAGATAGTAACCTTTAGGGGTCTATAACTCTGGTTATGTCTCAGTAGATAGTAACCTTTAGGAGGTCTATAACTCTGGTTATGTCTCAGTAGATAGTAACCTTTAGGAGGTCTATAACTCTGGTTATGTCTCAGTAGATAGTAACCTTTAGGAGGTCTATAACTCTGGTTATGTCTCAGTAGATAGTAACCTTTAGGAGGTCTATAACTCTGGTTATGTCTCAGTAGATAGTAACCTTTAGGAGGTCTATAACTCTGGTTATGTCTCAGTAGATAGTAACCTTTAGGTCTATAACTCTGGTTATGTCTCAGTAGATAGTAACCTTTAGGGAGGTCTATAACTCTGGTTATGTCTCAGTAGATAGTAACCTTTAGGAGGTCTATAACTCTGGTTATGTCTCAGTAGATAGTAACCTTTAGGAGGTCTATAACTCTGGTTATATCTCAGTAGATAGTAACCTTTAGGTCTATAACTCTGGTTATGTCTCAGTAGATAGTAACCTTTAGGAGGTCTATAACTCTGGTTATGTCTCAGTAGATAGTAACCTTTTAGGAGGTCTATAACTCTGGTTATGTCTCAGTAGATAGTAACCTTTAGGAGGTCTATAACTCTGGTTATGTCTCAGTAGATAGTAACCTTTAGGAGGTCTATAACTCTGGTTATGTCTCAGTAGATAGTAACCTTTAGGGGTCTATAACTCTGGTTATGTCTCAGTAGATAGTAACCTTTAGGGTCTATAACTCTGGTTATGTCTCAGTAGATAGTAACCTTTAGGGAGGTCTATAACTCTGGTTATGTCTCAGTAGATAGTAACCTTTAGGAGGTCTATAACTCTGGTTATGTCTCAGTAGATAGTAACCTTTAGGAGGTCTATAACTCTGGTTATGTCTCAGTAGATAGTAACCTTTGGAGGTCTATAACTCTGGTTATGTCTCAGTAGATAGTAACCTTTAGGAGGTCTATAACTCTGGTTATGTCTCAGTAGATAGTAACCTTTAGGAGGTCTATAACTCTGGTTATGTCTCAGTAGATAGTAACCTTTAGGGGTCTATAACTCTGGTTATGTCTCAGTAGATAGTAACCTTTAGGGAGGTCTATAACTCTGGTTATGTCTCAGTAGATAGTAACCTTTAGGAGGTCTATAACTCTGGTTATGTCTCAGTAGATAGTAACCTTTAGGAGGTCTATAACTCTGGTTATGTCTCAGTAGATAGTAACCTTTAGGAGGTCTATAACTCTGGTTATGTCTCAAGTAGATAGTAACCTTTAGGAGGTCTATAACTCTGGTTATGTCTCAGTAGATAGTAACCTTTAGGAGGTCTATAACTCTGGTTATGTCTCAGTAGATAGTAACCTTTGGAGGTCTATAACTCTGGTTATGTCTCAGTAGATAGTAACCTTTAGGAGGTCTATAACTCTGGTTATGTCTCAGTAGATAGTAACCTTTAGGAGGTCTATAACTCTGGTTATGTCTCAGTAGATAGTAACCTTTAGGAGGTCTATAACTCTGGTTATGTCTCAGTAGATAGTAACCTTTAGGTCTATAACTCTGGTTATGTCTCAGTAGATAGTAACCTTTAGGGGTCTATAACTCTGGTTATGTCTCAGTAGATAGTAACCTTTAGGAGGTCTATAACTCTGGTTATGTCTCAGTAGATAGTAACCTTTAGGAGGTCTATAACTCTGGTTATGTCTCAGTAGATAGTAACCTTTAGGAGGTCTATAACTCTGGTTATGTCTCAGTAGATAGTAACCTTTCGAGGTCTATAACTCTGGTTATGTCTCAGTAGATAGTAACCTTTAGGAGGTCTATAACTCTGGTTATGTCTCAGTAGATAGTAACCTTTAGGGGTCTATAACTCTGGTTATGTCTCAGTAGATAGTAACCTTTAGGAGGTCTATAACTCTGGTTATGTCTCAGTAGATAGTAACCTTTAGGAGGTCTATAACTCTGGTTATGTCTCAGTAGATAGTAACCTTTAGGAGGTCTATAACTCTGGTTATGTCTCAGTAGATAGTAACCTTTAGGAGGTCTATAACTCTGGTTATGTCTCAGTAGATAGTAACCTTTCGGTCTATAACTCTGGTTATGTCTCAGTAGATAGTAACCTTTAGGAGGTCTATAACTCTGGTTATGTCTCAGTAGATAGTAACCTTTAGGAGGTCTATAACTCTGGTTATGTCTCAGTAGATAGTAACCTTTAGGAGGTCTATAACTCTGGTTATGTCTCAGTAGATAGTAACCTTTAGGAGGTCTATAACTCTGGTTATGTCTCAGTAGATAGTAACCTTTAGGGAGGTCTATAACTCTGGTTATGTCTCAGTAGATAGTAACCTTTAGGTCTATAACTCTGGTTATGTCTCAGTAGATAGTAACCTTTGGAGGTCTATAACTCTGGTTATGTCTCAGTAGATAGTAACCTTTAGGGGTCTATAACTCTGGTTATGTCTCAGTAGATAGTAACCTTTAGGAGGTCTATAACTCTGGTTATGTCTCAGTAGATAGTAACCTTTAGGAGGTCTATAACTCTGGTTATGTCTCAGTAGATAGTAACCTTTAGGAGGTCTATAACTCTGGTTATGTCTCAGTAGATAGTAACCTTTAGGAGGTCTATAACTCTGGTTATGTCTCAGTAGATAGTAACCTTTAGGGGTCTATAACTCTGGTTATGTCTCAGTAGATAGTAACCTTTAGGAGGTCTATAACTCTGGTTATGTCTCAGTAGATAGTAACCTTTAGGAGGTCTATAACTCTGGTTATGTCTCAGTAGATAGTAACCTTTAGGAGGTCTATAACTCTGGTTATGTCTCAGTAGATAGTAACCTTTAGGAGGTCTATAACTCTGGTTATGTCTCAGTAGATAGTAACCTTTAGGAGGTCTATAACTCTGGTTATGTCTCAGTAGATAGTAACCTTTAGGAGGTCTATAACTCTGGTTATGTCTCAGTAGATAGTAACCTTTAGGGTCTATAACTCTGGTTATGTCTCAGTAGATAGTAACCTTTAGGTCTATAACTCTGGTTATGTCTCAGTAGATAGTAACCTTTAGGGGTCTATAACTCTGGTTATGTCTCAGTAGATAGTAACCTTTAGGGGTCTATAACTCTGGTTATGTCTCAGTAGATAGTAACCTTTAGGGGTCTATAACTCTGGTTATGTCTCAGTAGATAGTAACCTTTAGGAGGTCTATAACTCTGGTTATGTCTCAGTAGATAGTAACCTTTAGGAGGTCTATAACTCTGGTTATGTCTCAGTAGATAGTAACCTTTAGGAGGTCTATAACTCTGGTTATGTCTCAGTAGATAGTAACCTTTAGGAGGTCTATAACTCTGGTTATGTCTCAGTAGATAGTAACCTTTAGGAGGTCTATAACTCTGGTTATGTCTCAGTAGATAGTAACCTTTAGGAGGTCTATAACTCTGGTTATGTCTCAGTAGATAGTAACCTTTAGGAGGTCTATAACTCTGGTTATGTCTCAGTAGATAGTAACCTTTAGGAGGTCTATAACTCTGGTTATGTCTCAGTAGATAGTAACCTTTAGGAGGTCTATAACTCTGGTTATGTCTCAGTAGATAGTAACCTTTAGGAGGTCTATAACTCTGGTTATGTCTCAGTAGATAGTAACCTTTAGGAGGTCTATAACTCTGGTTATGTCTCAGTAGATAGTAACCTTTGGAGGTCTATAACTCTGGTTATGTCTCAGTAGATAGTAACCTTTAGGAGGTCTATAACTCTGGTTATGTCTCAGTAGATAGTAACCTTTTAGGAGGTCTATAACTCTGGTTATGTCTCAGTAGATAGTAACCTTTAGGAGGTCTATAACTCTGGTTATGTCTCAGTAGATAGTAACCTTTAGGAGGTCTATAACTCTGGTTATGTCTCAGTAGATAGTAACCTTTAGGAGGTCTATAACTCTGGTTATGTCTCAGTAGATAGTAACCTTTAGGAGGTCTATAACTCTGGTTATGTCTCAGTAGATAGTAACCTTTAGGAGGTCTATAACTCTGGTTATGTCTCAGTAGATAGTAACCTTTAGGAGGTCTATAACTCTGGTTATATCTCAGTAGATAGTAACCTTTAGGTCTATAACTCTGGTTATGTCTCAGTAGATAGTAACCTTTAGGAGGTCTATAACTCTGGTTATGTCTCAGTAGATAGTAACCTTTAGGAGGTCTATAACTCTGGTTATGTCTCAGTAGATAGTAACCTTTAGGAGGTCTATAACTCTGGTTATGTCTCAGTAGATAGTAACCTTTAGGGAGGTCTATAACTCTGGTTATGTCTCAGTAGATAGTAACCTTTAGGGGTCTATAACTCTGGTTATGTCTCAGTAGATAGTAACCTTTAGGAGGTCTATAACTCTGGTTATGTCTCAGTAGATAGTAACCTTTAGGAGGTCTATAACTCTGGTTATGTCTCAGTAGATAGTAACCTTTAGGAGGTCTATAACTCTGGTTATGTCTCAGTAGATAGTAACCTTTAGGAGGTCTATAACTCTGGTTATGTCTCAGTAGATAGTAACCTTTAGGAGGTCTATAACTCTGGTTATGTCTCAGTAGATAGTAACCTTTAGGAGGTCTATAACTCTGGTTATGTCTCAGTAGATAGTAACCTTTAGGTCTATAACTCTGGTTATGTCTCAGTAGATAGTAACCTTTAGGGTCTATAACTCTGGTTATGTCTCAGTAGATAGTAACCTTTAGGAGGTCTATAACTCTGGTTATGTCTCAGTAGATAGTAACCTTTAGGAGGTCTATATCTCTGGTTATGTCTCAGTAGATAGTAACCTTTAGGGGTCTATAACTCTGGTTATGTCTCAGTAGATAGTAACCTTTAGGAGGTCTATAACTCTGGTTATGTCTCAGTAGATAGTAACCTTTAGGGGTCTATAACTCTGGTTATGTCTCAGTAGATAGTAACCTTTAGGGGTCTATAACTCTGGTTATGTCTCAGTAGATAGTAACCTTTAGGAGGTCTATAACTCTGGTTATGTCTCAGTAGATAGTAACCTTTAGGAGGTCTATAACTCTGGTTATGTCTCAGTAGATAGTAACCTTTAGGAGGTCTATAACTCTGGTTATGTCTCAGTAGATAGTAACCTTTAGGGAGGTCTATAACTCTGGTTATGTCTCAGTAGATAGTAACCTTTAGGAGGTCTATAACTCTGGTTATGTCTCAGTAGATAGTAACCTTTAGGAGGTCTATAACTCTGGTTATGTCTCAGTAGATAGTAACCTTTAGGTCTATAACTCTGGTTATGTCTCAGTAGATAGTAACCTTTAGGAGGTCTATAACTCTGGTTATGTCTCAGTAGATAGTAACCTTTAGGAGGTCTATAACTCTGGTTATGTCTCAGTAGATAGTAACCTTTAGGAGGTCTATAACTCTGGTTATGTCTCAGTAGATAGTAACCTTTAGGAGGTCTATAACTCTGGTTATGTCTCAGTAGATAGTAACCTTTAGGGGTCTATAACTCTGGTTATGTCTCAGTAGATAGTAACCTTTAGGTCTATAACTCTGGTTATGTCTCAGTAGATAGTAACCTTTAGGAGTCTATAACTCTGGTTATGTCTCAGTAGATAGTAACCTTTAGGAGGTCTATAACTCTGGTTATGTCTCAGTAGATAGTAACCTTTAGAGGTCTATAACTCTGGTTATGTCTCAGTAGATAGTAACCTTTAGGAGGTCTATAACTCTGGTTATGTCTCAGTAGATAGTAACCTTTAGGGGTCTATAACTCTGGTTATGTCTCAGTAGATAGTAACCTTTAGGAGGTCTATAACTCTGGTTATGTCTCAGTAGATAGTAACCTTTAGGAGGTCTATAACTCTGGTTATGTCTCAGTAGATAGTAACCTTTAGGATCTATAACTCTGGTTATGTCTCAGTAGATAGTAACCTTTAGGGTCTATAACTCTGGTTATGTCTCAGTAGATAGTAACCTTTAGGAGGTCTATAACTCTGGTTATGTCTCAGTAGATAGTAACCTTTAGGAGGTCTATAACTCTGGTTATGTCTCAGTAGATAGTAACCTTTCGGTCTATAACTCTGGTTATGTCTCAGTAGATAGTAACCTTTAGGAGGTCTATAACTCTGGTTATGTCTCAGTAGATAGTAACCTTTAGGAGGTCTATAACTCTGGTTATGTCTCAGTAGATAGTAACCTTTAGGAGGTCTATAACTCTGGTTATGTCTCAGTAGATAGTAACCTTTAGGAGGTCTATAACTCTGGTTATGTCTCAGTAGATAGTAACCTTTAGGTCTATAACTCTGGTTATGTCTCAGTAGATAGTAACCTTTAGGAGGTCTATAACTCTGGTTATGTCTCAGTAGATAGTAACCTTTAGGAGGTCTATAACTCTGGTTATGTCTCAGTAGATAGTAACCTTTAGGAGGTCTATAACTCTGGTTATGTCTCAGTAGATAGTAACCTTTAGGAGGTCTATAACTCTGGTTATGTCTCAGTAGATAGTAACCTTTAGGAGGTCTATAACTCTGGTTATGTCTCAGTAGATAGTAACCTTTAGGAGGTCTATAACTCTGGTTATGTCTCAGTAGATAGTAACCTTTAGGAGGTCTATAACTCTGGTTATGTCTCAGTAGATAGTAACCTTTAGGAGGTCTATAACTCTGGTTATGTCTCAGTAGATAGTAACCTTTCGGAGGTCTATAACTCTGGTTATGTCTCAGTAGATAGTAACCTTTAGGAGGTCTATAACTCTGGTTATGTCTCAGTAGATAGTAGCCTTTAGGAGGTCTATAACTCTGGTTATGTCTCAGTAGATAGTAACCTTTAGGAGGTCTATAACTCTGGTTATGTCTCAGTAGATAGTAACCTTTAGGAGGTCTATAACTCTGGTTATGTCTCAGTAGATAGTAACCTTTAGGTCTATAACTCTGGTTATGTCTCAGTAGATAGTAACCTTTAGGAGGTCTATAACTCTGGTTATATCTCAGTAGATAGTAACCTTTAGGAGGTCTATAACTCTGGTTATGTCTCAGTAGATAGTAACCTTTAGGAGGTCTATAACTCTGGTTATGTCTCAGTAGATAGTAACCTTTAGGTCTATAACTCTGGTTATGTCTCAGTAGATAGTAACCTTTAGGAGTCTATAACTCTGGTTATGTCTCAGTAGATAGTAACCTTTAGGAGGTCTATAACTCTGGTTATGTCTCAGTAGATAGTAACCTTTAGGAGTCTATAACTCTGGTTATGTCTCAGTAGATAGTAACCTTTAGGAGGTCTATAACTCTGGTTATGTCTCAGTAGATAGTAACCTTTAGGAGGTCTATAACTCTGGTTATGTCTCAGTAGATAGTAACCTTTAGGAGGTCTATAACTCTGGTTATGTCTCAGTAGATAGTAACCTTTAGGAGGTCTATAACTCTGGTTATGTCTCAGTAGATAGTAACCTTTAGGAGGTCTATAACTCTGGTTATGTCTCAGTAGATAGTAACCTTTAGGAGGTCTATAACTCTGGTTATGTCTCAGTAGATAGTAACCTTTAGGAGTCTATAACTCTGGTTATGTCTCAGTAGATAGTAACCTTTAGGAGGTCTATAACTCTGGTTATGTCTCAGTAGATAGTAACCTTTAGGAGGTCTATAACTCTGGTTATGTCTCAGTAGATAGTAACCTTTAGGAGGTCTATAACTCTGGTTATGTCTCAGTAGATAGTAACCTTTAGGAGGTCTATAACTCTGGTTATGTCTCAGTAGATAGTAACCTTTAGGAGGTCTATAACTCTGGTTATGTCTCAGTAGATAGTAACCTTTAGGAGGTCTATAACTCTGGTTATGTCTCAGTAGATAGTAACCTTTAGGGGTCTATAACTCTGGTTATGTCTCAGTAGATAGTAACCTTTAGGAGGTCTATAACTCTGGTTATGTCTCAGTAGATAGTAACCTTTGGGAGGTCTATAACTCTGGTTATGTCTCAGTAGATAGTAACCTTTAGGGGTCTATAACTCTGGTTATGTCTCAGTAGATAGTAACCTTTAGGGGTCTATAACTCTGGTTATGTCTCAGTAGATAGTAACCTTTAGGAGGTCTATAACTCTGGTTATGTCTCAGTAGATAGTAACCTTTAGGAGGTCTATAACTCTGGTTATGTCTCAGTAGATAGTAACCTTTAGGGAGGTCTATAACTCTGGTTATGTCTCAGTAGATAGTAACCTTTAGGAGGTCTATAACTCTGGTTATGTCTCAGTAGATAGTAACCTTTAGGAGGTCTATAACTCTGGTTATGTCTCAGTAGATAGTAACCTTTAGGTCTATAACTCTGGTTATGTCTCAGTAGATAGTAACCTTTAGGGGTCTATAACTCTGGTTATGTCTCAGTAGATAGTAACCTTTAGGGGGTCTATAACTCTGGTTATGTCTCAGTAGATAGTAACCTTTAGGAGGTCTATAACTCTGGTTATGTCTCAGTAGATAGTAACCTTTAGGAGGTCTATAACTCTGGTTATGTCTCAGTAGATAGTAACCTTTAGGAGGTCTATAACTCTGGTTATGTCTCAGTAGATAGTAACCTTTAGGAGGTCTATAACTCTGGTTATGTCTCAGTAGATAGTAACCTTTAGGAGGTCTATAACTCTGGTTATGTCTCAGTAGATAGTAACCTTTAGGAGGTCTATAACTCTGGTTATGTCTCAGTAGATAGTAACCTTTAGGAGGTCTATAACTCTGGTTATGTCTCAGTAGATAGTAACCTTTAGGAGGTCTATAACTCTGGTTATGTCTCAGTAGATAGTAACCTTTAGGGGTCTATAACTCTGGTTATGTCTCAGTAGATAGTAACCTTTAGGAGGTCTATAACTCTGGTTATGTCTCAGTAGATAGTAACCTTTAGGAGGTCTATAACTCTGGTTATGTCTCAGTAGATAGTAACCTTTAGGAGGTCTATAACTCTGGTTATGTCTCAGTAGATAGTAACCTTTAGGAGGTCTATAACTCTGGTTATGTCTCAGTAGATAGTAACCTTTAGGAGGTCTATAACTCTGGTTATGTCTCAGTAGATAGTAACCTTTAGGAGGTCTATAACTCTGGTTATGTCTCAGTAGATAGTAACCTTTAGGAGGTCTATAACTCTGGTTATGTCTCAGTAGATAGTAACCTTTAGGAGGTCTATAACTCTGGTTATGTCTCAGTAGATAGTAACCTTTAGGAGGTCTATAACTCTGGTTATGTCTCAGTAGATAGTAACCTTTAGGAGGTCTATAACTCTGGTTATGTCTCAGTAGATAGTAACCTTTAGGGGTCTATAACTCTGGTTATGTCTCAGTAGATAGTAACCTTTAGGAGGTCTATAACTCTGGTTATGTCTCAGTAGATAGTAACCTTTAGGAGGTCTATAACTCTGGTTATGTCTCAGTAGATAGTAACCTTTAGGAGGTCTATAACTCTGGTTATGTCTCAGTAGATAGTAACCTTTAGGAGGTCTATAACTCTGGTTATGTCTCAGTAGATAGTAACCTTTAGGAGGTCTATAACTCTGGTTATGTCTCAGTAGATAGTAACCTTTAGGAGGTCTATAACTCTGGTTATGTCTCAGTAGATAGTAACCTTTAGGAGGTCTATAACTCTGGTTATGTCTCAGTAGATAGTAACCTTTAGGAGGTCTATAACTCTGGTTATGTCTCAGTAGATAGTAACCTTTAGGAGGTCTATAACTCTGGTTATGTCTCAGTAGATAGTAACCTTTAGGAGGTCTATAACTCTGGTTATGTCTCAGTAGATAGTAACCTTTAGGAGGTCTATAACTCTGGTTATGTCTCAGTAGATAGTAACCTTTAGGAGGTCTATAACTCTGGTTATGTCTCAGTAGATAGTAACCTTTAGGAGGTCTATAACTCTGGTTATGTCTCAGTAGATAGTAACCTTTAGGTCTATAACTCTGGTTATGTCTCAGTAGATAGTAACCTTTAGGAGGTCTATAACTCTGGTTATGTCTCAGTAGATAGTAACCTTTAGGAGGTCTATAACTCTGGTTATGTCTCAGTAGATAGTAACCTTTAGGAGGTCTATAACTCTGGTTATGTCTCAGTAGATAGTAACCTTTAGGAGGTCTATAACTCTGGTTATGTCTCAGTAGATAGTAACCTTTAGGAGGTCTATAACTCTGGTTATGTCTCAGTAGATAGTAACCTTTAGGAGGTCTATAACTCTGGTTATGTCTCAGTAGATAGTAACCTTTAGGAGGTCTATAACTCTGGTTATGTCTCAGTAGATAGTAACCTTTAGGAGGTCTATAACTCTGGTTATGTCTCAGTAGATAGTAACCTTTAGGAGGTCTATAACTCTGGTTATGTCTCAGTAGATAGTAACCTTTAGGAGGTCTATAACTCTGGTTATGTCTCAGTAGATAGTAACCTTTAGGAGGTCTATAACTCTGGTTATGTCTCAGTAGATAGTAACCTTTAGGGGTCTATAACTCTGGTTATGTCTCAGTAGATAGTAACCTTTAGGAGGTCTATAACTCTGGTTATGTCTCAGTAGATAGTAACCTTTAGGAGGTCTATAACTCTGGTTATGTCTCAGTAGATAGTAACCTTTAGGTCTATAACTCTGGTTATGTCTCAGTAGATAGTAACCTTTAGGGGTCTATAACTCTGGTTATGTCTCAGTAGATAGTAACCTTTAGGGGTCTATAACTCTGGTTATGTCTCAGTAGATAGTAACCTTTAGGAGGTCTATAACTCTGGTTATGTCTCAGTAGATAGTAACCTTTAGGAGGTCTATAACTCTGGTTATGTCTCAGTAGATAGTAACCTTTTGGGGTCTATAACTCTGGTTATGTCTCAGTAGATAGTAACCTTTAGGAGGTCTATAACTCTGGTTATGTCTCAGTAGATAGTAACCTTTAGGAGGTCTATAACTCTGGTTATGTCTCAGTAGATAGTAACCTTTAGGAGGTCTATAACTCTGGTTATGTCTCAGTAGATAGTAACCTTTAGGAGGTCTATAACTCTGGTTATGTCTCAGTAGATAGTAACCTTTAGGGGTCTATAACTCTGGTTATGTCTCAGTAGATAGTAACCTTTAGGAGGTCTATAACTCTGGTTATGTCTCAGTAGATAGTAACCTTTAGGGGTCTATAACTCTGGTTATGTCTCAGTAGATAGTAACCTTTAGGAGGTCTATAACTCTGGTTATGTCTCAGTAGATAGTAACCTTTAGGAGGTCTATAACTCTGGTTATGTCTCAGTAGATAGTAACCTTTAGGGAGGTCTATAACTCTGGTTATGTCTCAGTAGATAGTAACCTTTAGGAGGTCTATAACTCTGGTTATGTCTCAGTAGATAGTAACCTTTAGGAGGTCTATAACTCTGGTTATGTCTCAGTAGATAGTAACCTTTAGGAGGTCTATAACTCTGGTTATGTCTCAGTAGATAGTAACCTTTAGGAGGTCTATAACTCTGGTTATGTCTCAGTAGATAGTAACCTTTAGGAGTCTATAACTCTGGTTATGTCTCAGTAGATAGTAACCTTTAGGAGGTCTATAACTCTGGTTATGTCTCAGTAGATAGTAACCTTTAGGAGGTCTATAACTCTGGTTATGTCTCAGTAGATAGTAACCTTTAGGGTCTATAACTCTGGTTATGTCTCAGTAGATAGTAACCTTTAGGTCTATAACTCTGGTTATGTCTCAGTAGATAGTAACCTTTAGGAGGTCTATAACTCTGGTTATGTCTCAGTAGATAGTAACCTTTAGGGTCTATAACTCTGGTTATGTCTCAGTAGATAGTAACCTTTAGGGGTCTATAACTCTGGTTATGTCTCAGTAGATAGTAACCTTTAGGAGGTCTATAACTCTGGTTATGTCTCAGTAGATAGTAACCTTTAGGAGGTCTATAACTCTGGTTATGTCTCAGTAGATAGTAACCTTTAGGTCTATAACTCTGGTTATGTCTCAGTAGATAGTAACCTTTAGGTCTATAACTCTGGTTATGTCTCAGTAGATAGTAACCTTTAGGAGGTCTATAACTCTGGTTATGTCTCAGTAGATAGTAACCTTTAGGTCTATAACTCTGGTTATGTCTCAGTAGATAGTAACCTTTAGGGGTCTATAACTCTGGTTATGTCTCAGTAGATAGTAACCTTTAGGAGGTCTATAACTCTGGTTATGTCTCAGTAGATAGTAACCTTTAGGAGGTCTATAACTCTGGTTATGTCTCAGTAGATAGTAACCTTTAGGAGGTCTATAACTCTGGTTATGTCTCAGTAGATAGTAACCTTTAGGAGGTCTATAACTCTGGTTATGTCTCAGTAGATAGTAACCTTTAGGAGGTCTATAACTCTGGTTATGTCTCAGTAGATAGTAACCTTTAGGGGGTCTATAACTCTGGTTATGTCTCAGTAGATAGTAACCTTTAGGAGGTCTATAACTCTGGTTATGTCTCAGTAGATAGTAACCTTTAGGAGGTCTATAACTCTGGTTATGTCTCAGTAGATAGTAACCTTTAGGAGGTCTATAACTCTGGTTATGTCTCAGTAGATAGTAACCTTTAGGAGGTCTATAACTCTGGTTATGTCTCAGTAGATAGTAACCTTTAGGAGGTCTATAACTCTGGTTATGTCTCAGTAGATAGTAACCTTTAGGAGGTCTATAACTCTGGTTATGTCTCAGTAGATAGTAACCTTTAGGAGGTCTATAACTCTGGTTATGTCTCAGTAGATAGTAACCTTTAGGAGGTCTATAACTCTGGTTATGTCTCAGTAGATAGTAACCTTTAGGAGGTCTATAACTCTGGTTATGTCTCAGTAGATAGTAACCTTTAGGAGGTCTATAACTCTGGTTATGTCTCAGTAGATAGTAACCTTTAGGAGGTCTATAACTCTGGTTATGTCTCAGTAGATAGTAACCTTTAGGTCTATAACTCTGGTTATGTCTCAGTAGATAGTAACCTTTAGGAGGTCTATAACTCTGGTTATGTCTCAGTAGATAGTAACCTTTAGGAGGTCTATAACTCTGGTTATGTCTCAGTAGATAGTAACCTTTAGGAGGTCTATAACTCTGGTTATGTCTCAGTAGATAGTAACCTTTAGGAGGTCTATAACTCTGGTTATGTCTCAGTAGATAGTAACCTTTAGGAGGTCTATAACTCTGGTTATGTCTCAGTAGATAGTAACCTTTAGGAGGTCTATAACTCTGGTTATGTCTCAGTAGATAGTAACCTTTAGGTCTATAACTCTGGTTATGTCTCAGTAGATAGTAACCTTTAGGAGGTCTATAACTCTGGTTATGTCTCAGTAGATAGTAACCTTTAGGTCTATAACTCTGGTTATGTCTCAGTAGATAGTAACCTTTAGGTCTATAACTCTGGTTATGTCTCAGTAGATAGTAACCTTTAGGAGGTCTATAACTCTGGTTATGTCTCAGTAGATAGTAACCTTTAGGAGGTCTATAACTCTGGTTATGTCTCAGTAGATAGTAACCTTTGGAGGTCTATAACTCTGGTTATGTCTCAGTAGATAGTAACCTTTAGGAGGTCTATAACTCTGGTTATGTCTCAGTAGATAGTAACCTTTAGGAGGTCTATAACTCTGGTTATGTCTCAGTAGATAGTAACCTTTAGGGTCTATAACTCTGGTTATGTCTCAGTAGATAGTAACCTTTAGGAGGTCTATAACTCTGGTTATGTCTCAGTAGATAGTAACCTTTAGGAGGTCTATAACTCTGGTTATGTCTCAGTAGATAGTAACCTTTAGGAGGTCTATAACTCTGGTTATGTCTCAGTAGATAGTAACCTTTAGGAGGTCTATAACTCTGGTTATGTCTCAGTAGATAGTAACCTTTAGGAGGTCTATAACTCTGGTTATGTCTCAGTAGATAGTAACCTTTAGGAGGTCTATAACTCTGGTTATGTCTCAGTAGATAGTAACCTTTAGGTCTATAACTCTGGTTATGTCTCAGTAGATAGTAACCTTTAGGAGGTCTATAACTCTGGTTATGTCTCAGTAGATAGTAACCTTTAGGAGGTCTATAACTCTGGTTATGTCTCAGTAGATAGTAACCTTTAGGAGGTCTATAACTCTGGTTATGTCTCAGTAGATAGTAACCTTTAGGAGGTCTATAACTCTGGTTATGTCTCAGTAGATAGTAACCTTTAGGAGGTCTATAACTCTGGTTATGTCTCAGTAGATAGTAACCTTTAGAGGTCTATAACTCTGGTTATGTCTCAGTAGATAGTAACCTTTAGGAGGTCTATAACTCTGGTTATGTCTCAGTAGATAGTAACCTTTAGGAGGTCTATAACTCTGGTTATGTCTCAGTAGATAGTAACCTTTAGGAGGTCTATAACTCTGGTTATGTCTCAGTAGATAGTAACCTTTAGGGGTCTATAACTCTGGTTATGTCTCAGTAGATAGTAACCTTTAGGGGTCTATAACTCTGGTTATGTCTCAGTAGATAGTAACCTTTAGGGTCTATAACTCTGGTTATGTCTCAGTAGATAGTAACCTTTAGGAGGTCTATAACTCTGGTTATGTCTCAGTAGATAGTAACCTTTAGGGGTCTATAACTCTGGTTATGTCTCAGTAGATAGTAACCTTTAGGTCTATAACTCTGGTTATGTCTCAGTAGATAGTAACCTTTAGGAGGTCTATAACTCTGGTTATGTCTCAGTAGATAGTAACCTTTAGGTCTATAACTCTGGTTATGTCTCAGTAGATAGTAACCTTTAGGAGGTCTATAACTCTGGTTATGTCTCAGTAGATAGTAACCTTTAGGTGTCTATAACTCTGGTTATGTCTCAGTAGATAGTAACCTTTAGGAGGTCTATAACTCTGGTTATGTCTCAGTAGATAGTAACCTTTAGGAGGTCTATAACTCTGGTTATGTCTCAGTAGATAGTAACCTTTAGGAGGTCTATAACTCTGGTTATGTCTCAGTAGATAGTAACCTTTAGGAGGTCTATAACTCTGGTTATGTCTCAGTAGATAGTAACCTTTAGGAGGTCTATAACTCTGGTTATGTCTCAGTAGATAGTAACCTTTAGGAGGTCTATAACTCTGGTTATGTCTCAGTAGATAGTAACCTTTAGGAGGTCTATAACTCTGGTTATGTCTCAGTAGATAGTAACCTTTAGGAGGTCTATAACTCTGGTTATGTCTCAGTAGATAGTAACCTTTAGGAGGTCTATAACTCTGGTTATGTCTCAGTAGATAGTAACCTTTAGGAGGTCTATAACTCTGGTTATGTCTCAGTAGATAGTAACCTTTAGGAGGTCTATAACTCTGGTTATGTCTCAGTAGATAGTAACCTTTAGGAGGTCTATAACTCTGGTTATGTCTCAGTAGATAGTAACCTTTAGGAGGTCTATAACTCTGGTTATGTCTCAGTAGATAGTAACCTTTAGGAGGTCTATAACTCTGGTTATGTCTCAGTAGATAGTAACCTTTAGGAGGTCTATAACTCTGGTTATGTCTCAGTAGATAGTAACCTTTAGGAGGTCTATAACTCTGGTTATGTCTCAGTAGATAGTAACCTTTAGGAGGTCTATAACTCTGGTTATGTCTCAGTAGATAGTAACCTTTAGGGTCTATAACTCTGGTTATGTCTCAGTAGATAGTAACCTTTAGGGGTCTATAACTCTGGTTATGTCTCAGTAGATAGTAACCTTTAGGAGGTCTATAACTCTGGTTATGTCTCAGTAGATAGTAACCTTTAGGAGTCTATAACTCTGGTTATGTCTCAGTAGATAGTAACCTTTAGGTCTATAACTCTGGTTATGTCTCAGTAGATAGTAACCTTTAGGAGGTCTATAACTCTGGTTATGTCTCAGTAGATAGTAACCTTTAGGAGGTCTATAACTCTGGTTATGTCTCAGTAGATAGTAACCTTTAGGGGTCTATAACTCTGGTTATGTCTCAGTAGATAGTAACCTTTAGGAGGTCTATAACTCTGGTTATGTCTCAGTAGATAGTAACCTTTAGGAGGTCTATAACTCTGGTTATGTCTCAGTAGATAGTAACCTTTAGGGGTCTATAACTCTGGTTATGTCTCAGTAGATAGTAACCTTTAGGAGGTCTATAACTCTGGTTATGTCTCAGTAGATAGTAACCTTTAGGTCTATAACTCTGGTTATGTCTCAGTAGATAGTAACCTTTAGGGTCTATAACTCTGGTTATGTCTCAGTAGATAGTAACCTTTGAGGTCTATAACTCTGGTTATGTCTCAGTAGATAGTAACCTTTAGGATGTCTATAACTCTGGTTATGTCTCAGTAGATAGTAACCTTTAGGGGTCTATAACTCTGGTTACGTCTCAGTAGATAGTAACCTTTAGGAGGTCTATAACTCTGGTTATGTCTCAGTAGATAGTAACCTTTAGGAGGTCTATAACTCTGGTTATGTCTCAGTAGATAGTAACCTTTAGGAGGTCTATAACTCTGGTTATGTCTCAGTAGATAGTAACCTTTAGGAGGTCTATAACTCTGGTTATGTTTCAGTAGATAGTAACCTTTAGGTCTATAACTCTGGTTATGTCTCAGTAGATAGTAACCTTTAGGTCTATAACTCTGGTTATGTCTCAGTAGATAGTAACCTTTAGGAGGTCTATAACTCTGGTTACGTCTCAGTAGATAGTAACCTTTAGGTCTATAACTCTGGTTATGTCTCAGTAGATAGTAACCTTTAGGATGTCTATAACTCTGGTTATGTCTCAGTAGATAGTAACCTTTAGGAGGTCTATAACTCTGGTTATGTCTCAGTAGATAGTAACCTTTAGGAGGTCTATAACTCTGGTTATGTCTCAGTAGATAGTAACCTTTCGGGTCTGTAACTCTGGTTATGTCTCAGTAGATAGTAACCTTTAGGAGGTCTATAACTCTGGTTATGTCTCAGTAGATAGTAACCTTTAGGAGGTCTATAACTCTGGTTATGTCTCATTAGATAGTAACCTTTAGGAGGTCTATAACTCTGGTTATGTCTCAGTAGATAGTAACCTTTAGGTCTATAACTCTGGTTATGTCTCAGTAGATAGTAACCTTTAGGTCTATAACTCTGGTTATGTCTCAGTAGATAGTAACCTTTAGGGTCTATAACTCTGGTTATGTCTCAGTAGATAGTAACCTTTAGGAGGTCTATAACTCTGGTTACGTCTCAGTAGATAGTAACCTTTAGGAGGTCTATAACTCTGGTTATGTCTCAGTAGATAGTAACCTTTAGGAGGTCTATAACTCTGGTTATGTCTCAGTAGATAGTAACCTTTAGGAGGTCTATAACTCTGGTTATGTCTCAGTAGATAGTAACCTTTAGGAGGTCTATAACTGGTTATGTCTCAGTAGATAGTAACCTTTAGGAGGTCTGTAACTCTGGTTATGTCTCAGTAGATAGTAACCTTTAGGTCTATAACTCTGGTTATGTCTCAGTAGATAGTAACCTTTAGGAGGCCTATAACTCTGGTTACGTCTCAGTAGATAGTAACCTTTAGGTCTATAACTCTGGTTATGTCTCAGTAGATAGTAACCTTTAGGAGGTCTATAACTCTGGTTATGTCTCAGTAGATAGTAACCTTTAGGAGGTCTATAACTCTGGTTATGTCTCAGTAGATAGTAACCTTTAGGAGGTCTATAACTCTGGTTATGTCTCAGTAGATAGTAACCTTTCGGTCTGTAACTCTGGTTATGTCTCAGTAGATAGTAACCTTTAGGAGGTCTACAACTCTGGTTATGTCTCAGTAGATAGTAACCTTTAGGAGGTCTATAACTCTGGTTATATCTCAGTAGATAGTAACCTTTAGGAGGTCTATAACTCTGGTTATGTCTCAGTAGATAGTAACCTTTAGGTCTATAACTCTGGTTATGTCTCAGTAGATAGTAACCTTTAGGTCTATAACTCTGGTTATGTCTCAGTAGATAGTAACCTTTAGGTCTATAACTCTGGTTATGTCTCAGTAGATAGTAACCTTTAGGAGGTCTATAACTCTGGTTACGTCTCAGTAGATAGTAACCTTTAGGAGGTCTATAACTCTGGTTATGTCTCAGTAGATAGTAACTTTTAGGTCTATAACTCTGGTTATGTCTCAGTAGATAGTAACCTTTAGGAGGTCTATAACTCTGGTTATGTCTCAGTAGATAGTAACCTTTCGGTCTGTAACTCTGGTTATGTCTCAGTAGATAGTAACCTTTAGGAGGTCTATAACTCTGGTTATGTCTCAGTAGATAGTAACCTTTAGGAGGTCTATAACTCTGGTTATATCTCAGTAGATAGTAACCTTTAGGAGGTCTATAACTCTGGTTATGTCTCAGTAGATAGTAACCTTTAGGTCTATAACTCTGGTTATGTCTCAGTAGATAGTAACCTTTAGGTCTATAACTCTGGTTATGTCTCAGTAGATAGTAACCTTTAGGTCTATAACTCTGGTTATGTCTCAGTAGATAGTAACCTTTAGGAGGTCTATAACTCTGGTTATGTCTCAGTAGATAGTAACCTTTAGGAGGTCTATAACTCTGGTTATGTCTCAGTAGATAGTAACCTTTAGGTCTATAACTCTGGTTATGTCTCAGTAGATAGTAACCTTTAGGAGGTCTATAACTCTGGTTATGTCTCAGTAGATAGTAACCTTTAGGAGGTCTATAACTCTGGTTATGTCTCAGTAGATAGTAACCTTTAGGAGGTCTATAACTGGTTATGTCTCAGTAGATAGTAACCTTTAGGAGGTCTGTAACTCTGGTTATGTCTCAGTAGATAGTAACCTTTAGGTCTATAACTCTGGTTATGTCTCAGTAGATAGTAACCTTTAGGAGGTATATAACTCTGGTTACGTCTCAGTAGATAGTAACCTTTAGGTCTATAACTCTGGTTATGTCTCAGTAGATAGTAACCTTTAGGATGTCTATAACTCTGGTTATGTCTCAGTAGATAGTAACCTTTAGGAGGTCTATAACTCTGGTTATGTCTCAGTAGATAGTAACCTTTAGGAGGTCTATAACTCTGGTTATGTCTCAGTAGATAGTAACCTTTCGGGTCTGTAACTCTGGTTATGTCTCAGTAGATAGTAACCTTTAGGAGGTCTATAACTCTGGTTATGTCTCAGTAGATAGTAACCTTTAGGAGGTCTATAACTCTGGTTATATCTCAGTAGATAGTAACCTTTAGGAGGTCTATAACTCTGGTTATGTCTCAGTAGATAGTAACCTTTAGGTCTATAACTCTGGTTATGTCTCAGTAGATAGTAACCTTTAGGTCTATAACTCTGGTTATGTCTCAGTAGATAGTAACCTTTAGGTCTATAACTCTGGTTATGTCTCAGTAGATAGTAACCTTTAGGAGGTCTATAACTCTGGTTACGTCTCAGTAGATAGTAACCTTTAGGAGGTCTATAACTCTGGTTATGTCTCAGTAGATAGTAACCTTTAGGTCTATAACTCTGGTTATGTCTCAGTAGATAGTAACCTTTAGGAGGTCTATAACTCTGGTTATGTCTCAGTAGATAGTAACCTTTAGGTCTATAACTCTGGTTATGTCTCAGTAGATAGTAACCTTTAGGAGGTCTATAACTCTGGGTATGTCTCAGTAGATAGTAAGCTTTAGGAGGTCTATAACTCTGGTTATGTCTCAGTAGATAGTAACCTTTAGGTCTATAACTCTGTTTATGTCTCAGTAGATAGTAACCTTTAGGAGGTCTATAACTTTGGGTATGTCTCAGTAGATATTAACCTTTAGGAGGTCTATAACTTTGGGTATGTCTCAGTAGATAGTAACCTTTAGGAGGTCTATAACTCTGTTTATGTCTCAGTAGATAGTAACCTTTAGGTCTATAACTCTGGTTATGTCTCAGTAGATAGTAACCTTTAGGAGGTCTATAATACTGGGTATGTCTCAGTAGATAGTAACCTTTAGGTCTATAACTCTGGTTATGTCTCAGTAGATAGTAACCTTTAGGAGGTCTATAACTCTGGTTATGTCTCAGTAGATAGTAACCTTTAGGTCTATAACTCTGGTTATGTCTCAGTAGATAGTAACCTTTAGGAGGTCTATAACTCTGGTTATGTCTCAGTAGATAGTAACCTTTAGGTCTATAACTCTGGTTATGTCTCAGTAGATAGTAACCTTTAGGAAGTCTATAACTCTGGTTATGTCTCAGTAGATAGTAACCTTCAGGAGGTCTATAACTCTGGGTATGTCTCAGTAGATAGTAACCTTTAGGAGGTCTATAACTCTGGTTATGTCTCAGTAGATAGTAACCTTCAGGAGGTCTATAACTCTGGGTATGTCTCAGTAGATAGTAACCTTTAGGAGGTCTATAACTCTGGTTATGTCTCAGTAGATAGTAACCTTCAGGAGGTCTATAACTCTGGGTATGTCTCAGTAGATAGTAACCTTTCGGTCTATAACTCTGGTTATGTCTCAGTAGATAGTAACCTTTAGGTCTATAACTCTGGTTATGTCTCAGTAGATAGTAACCTTTAGGAGGTCTATAACTCTGGTTATGTCTCAGTAGATAGTAACCTTTAGGAGGTCTATAACTCTGGTTATGTCTCAGTAGATAGTAACCTTCAGGAGGTCTATAACTCTGGTTATGTCTCAGTAGATAGTAACCTTTAGGAGGTCTATAACTCTGGTTATGTCTCAGTAGATAGTAACCTTTAGGAGGTCTATAACTCTGGTTATGTCTCAGTAGATAGTAACCTTTAGGAGGTCTGTAACTCTGGTTATGTCTCAGTAGATAGTAACCTTTAGGTCTATAACTCTGGTTATGTCTCAGTAGATAGTAACCTTTAGGAGGTCTATAACTCTGGGTATGTCTCAGTAGATAGTAAGATTTAGGAGGTCTATAACTCTGGTTATGTCTCAGTAGATAGTAACCTTTAGGTCTATAACTCTGGTTATGTCTCAGTAGAATAGGCCGATATGTCATGTCAATATTTGTATACTAATGTTTTATCTTTACCTCCCACCTATCCTATCCCTCATTGCCTCCCCCTTTCTCCCTCTCCCTACCCCTCTCCCTCCCTTCTTCTCCTCCCTCACCCCATATTAACCCCCCCCTCTCCTGGTCTCCCTCCAATCTCCTCCTCTCTCTCCTCCCCTCCCTCGCTCCCCCTCTCCTGGTCTTCCCCCCATCTGCTCCTCTCTCTCCTTCCCTACCTCTCTTCCCCTCTCTTGTTCTCCCTCGCCTCTCCACTCCCTCCTCTCCTCTCTAGCTCCCCCAGAGTGAAGGTTGTAGAGGGCTGTGAGCATGCTCCTCATTAGAGCAATGTGTGTGATACCTTTCTGAGGTTGTCAGTGTTGTGTGTATGTGTGTGTATGTGTGTGTATCAGTGTTGGGAGGGGGGAGGGGGTTAATCTCAGCATCATCTCAGCATATCACCCCCTCTGGCCTCAGGGCCTGTCAACATCAATAAATACCAACGCTCTGATTTGCCGTTGCCCCCGGATACAGACAGGTTTTAATCTGAAAACCAACCAACAGCTCACCTCGGAACACACGCATCATAATTAAAAAACACAGCCATGTTGGGAAGTTGGGAACTGATAGAAGGGTTTGTTCATGTATTGTTATATATGGAAATGTTGTTGATACATATATCAAAGGACAGTTGTGATGAAAGAGAGTTTGTGGACAGTTGTTATGAATTGGTGCTATTGTTTGAGGGAACAGAAGGACATTGTTTGAGGAAAAAGTATCTGTGGACTTTGTTTTATAGATAGCTTTCATTTGTTATTACAGAAATAACAGCATGTAATGGGTAATGTGCCAAACTCACCCTTTTCCCCATATAGTAGACTCTATTCCCTATATAGTGCACCCTATTCTGCATATAGTGCACCCTATTCCCTATATAGTGCAAACTATTCCCTATATATAGTGCAAACTATTCCCTGTATAGTGCACCCTGTTCCCCATATAGTAGACCCTATTCCCTATATAGTGCACCCTATTCCCCATATAGTAGACAGAAGTATAGTACCAGAAGTCTTCACAAGGATAGTAAACCAAATAAAATTCAGAGAAGTGTGGACATTTTGCCGGTCCTCACTTGTTTAGGGTTGGGGTTTAGGGTTAGGGTTAGGTTTAGCGTTGGGGTTGAGGTTAGGGTTAGGGTTGGGGTTGGTGTTGGGGTTAGGTTTAGTGTTAGGCCTAGGTTTTGGGTTGGGGTTGGGCTTAGGGTTAGTCTTAGGGTTAGGGTTGGGGTTGGGGTTATGGTTAGGTTTAGGGTTGGGATTAGGCTTAGGCTTGGGGTTGGGGTTGGGGTTAGGGTTGGGGTTAGGGTTAGGTTTAGGGTTGGGCTTAGGGTTGGGGTTGGGTTTAGTGTTTGGGTTGGGGTCAGGGTTAGGATTAGGGTTAGGGTTGGGTTTAGGTTTAAGAGGGTTTATGTCTGTGTTGGTGTCAAACCTTGGGTTGCACGGGCCTATTGCACCCCTTACCGGTCCGGAGAAAGTGGGAGGACATGGGAGACTGAGAGCTCCGAGGGGCCATCCACAACAATTCAAAAGTAGGAGGAGGACAATCATCCAAAAACAACCTGGGAGTAAAAGGTTTAACCTTAAATCAAATTTCATATAAAATCACATTAAAACATGCATACAAGATCAATTAGATAACTAAAAGAGAAAAATGAAATGTCTTTTAAAAGTTGAATAAATAATCAGGTAAATAAGATGAAGGAATCACATGTCATGTTAAAATGTATAATATAATACAATTCAGCACTAAATACAAAATAAGACACCACCAGGTTCAGCAATCAAATGCTTCTTTTTTATTATTTTAACCTCCTCCTCGTTCCAGTGGCCCCTCCAACCCTCTTAATTAGGTCCCCACCCCCTCCCACCATTAGTGTTTTCTATTATTCCTTAATGTTCATGCCCAGTGGAGCCAAAGTATTAAGTTTTGAAATCCACCTGGATTCGTCCACTTTCCTCTGGCCTGTGGTCCAGGTGGATTTCATCTCCAGACCGGTAATACGGAGGGAGGTGGTTGGGTGGGTTTGAAAATGTTGGACCAGGTGTGTTTGTAATATGTTTTTTCCAATTGTGTAGAGGTGCTGTTTGAGGCGTGTCAAGACTGTGTGACCGGTTTCTCCTATATAAATGTTATGGCATAGTGTGCATGTTATGGCATAGACAATATTGGTGCTTTGAATGGTCATGAGTTGTGAGATAGGACTGGAGATTTGTGCATGTGGATTTTGAATGTGTGAAAGTTGTCTATAATACTGTTGTTCAATGGGTAGTTTAGGAGTGGGTTTATTGGAAAATTTAGCAAAAATTAAGAGATCCCTTAAATTGGGGTTTCTGCGGAAAGCTGATATGGGTCTGAATTCCTGAAGTGGGGGAAATGTGCGTTGTGTTTGGGTGAAAGCGGCTTTCAGTCTAGAGTGAAGGAGTCTGTTTACGTCAGAGAAGGTGCTGATAATGGGTATAATGTGGGGTTCTGTGTCTGTTGGGGGAATAGGAACAGGGGGTCTGGGAAAGGTCTGAGGGTGGAGGACAGGGATAGGATGGGGGGGATAGGGATACGGACCCAGAATCGGGAAAGGGATAAGGATAGGCGTGGGCTGTTCCCCCAGGTCAGAAGTCAGTACCTGGTCCAGAGTTCTAATGGGAGCGTTATGGAGGTTAAGGTTATGGTTAAGGTTAGGGTTATGGATAAGGTTAGGGTTAAGGTTAAGGTTAGGGTTAAGATTAAGGTTAGGGTTAAGGTTAGGGTTAAGGTTAGGGTTAAGGTTAAGGTTAGGGTTAAGGTTAGGGTTAAGGTTAGGGTTAAGGTTAAGGTTAGTGTTAGAGGTAGGGTTAGGAGGATCAGGCAATCTGTTCTGGGGGAAGCCCGCCAGTGTGTTAGCCTTTATGTACCTCAGTGATCTCTTTGAATATCCCCTCTTCCTCAGTGCACTAAAAAGAGTCTGTGTGGCTAGATGAAAGTCTTTCTGTTGTGTACATAGTCTATGGAATCGAATGAGTTGTGATTTTACAATACCAGTGAATGTATGTTTTGGGTGATAACTGGACTTGTGAAGTAAGGCATGTGTGTCTGTGTCTTTAAAGTATACTTTTGTTTGTAAAGAGACTATGTGTGTGTCAGTATCTGGAAAGAATATTGTTGTATCCAGGAAGTTGATTGTATGTGGGTGAATGACGTATTTAACAGTTATGGTCGGATGATGGTTATTGAGTATTTCGATGAACGTTTTGAAATGTACCAGATCGTGTTCCCACACTCCGAAGATATCATCCAGGTATCGTCTATAAAACATGGGACGCAATGGGCATTTATCTAAGGCTGTCCACTCCCAGTCCGCCATATAAATATTAGCATAGGCTGGGGCAAACTTTTTACCCATCGCCGTCCCATGAATCTGTAAGTAGTGTTTATTATTGAATGTGAAATCATTGTTTCTTAATCCAAGTTCTAGAAGCTGTAGGAGGTGTGAGTCTGGTCTATCTGGATCTGGGTATCTCCGGAGTGCAGATTTCACTGCTGCTAAACCTGACAAGATATCTATGTTAGTGTAGAGAGAATCTATATCTATGGTGAATAGGCATGCATTTGCTGGGACTGGAATGTTGTGAAGAGTGTCTATGAAGTGGTATGTGTCCTTCAGGTAGCTGGGGTGCCTTTGTGAAATGGGGTTGAGGAAGTAGTCAATAAACTCCGCTGCTGGCGAGGACTCACTCCCACAGTCCGACACAATAGGTCTTCCCTTCGGGACCTTAAAAGGGACTGTCCAGGTATCTGGTGTTTGATGTATCTTAGGGAGGAGATAGAAGAGTCTCTGTCTGGGTAAGTCTGGTCCATCTAGATATTCCTTTTGTCTATATGTAATGTATTTCTTTTCATAAAGATCTGATATTATCTGTCTAATTTTTATTTGTGTCTGGATCTGTGTAGAAGCAGGGATAGAAGTATAGTGTTGTGTGTTAGAGAGTTGGCGGTGGGCTTCAAAGAGGTACTGTTGGTTGTCAATAATAATTATCTTTGAGCCTTTGTCTGCTGGTTTTATGGTTATATGTTTGTGTTTCCTTAATTTAGCTATGGCTTGTCTTTCTTCTACTGTGATATTCTGTTGTGAAGTTATGGTGTTGGATTTAGGGTTAGGGTTGGGGTTGGGATTGGGGTTAGGGTTAGGATTGGCCTTAGGTTTAGGGTTAAGGTTAAGGTCAGTGGTGGAAAAAGTACCCAAATGTCATACTTGAGTAAAAGTAAAGATACCTTATAACTTCTTGGTGACAGGGGGCAGTATTCGGAAATTCAGATGAATAATGTGCCCAAATTAAACTGCCTGCTACTTGGGCCCAGAAGGTAGGATAAAATTATGAATCTTTTCAAATTCCTTATATTATGCAAACCAGACGGCACCATTTTCTACGTTTTTTTTATTTACGGATAGCCAGGGGCACGCTCCAACACTCAGACATCATTTACAAACGAAGCATATGTTCAATGAGTCCACCAGATCAGAGGCTTATAGAGATGACCAGGGATGTTCTCTTGATAAGTGTGTGAATTAGACCATTTTCTGTCCTGCTAAGCATTCAAAATGTAACGAGTACTTTTGAGTGTCAGGAAAAACGTATGGAGTAAAAAAGTACATCATTTTCATTAGGAATGTAGTGAAGGGAAAGTAATCAAAATAAAGTAGTAAAGTAAAGATACACAAAAAAAACTACTTCAGTAGTACTTTCATGTGTTTTTACTTTAGTACTTTACACCACTGATTCATGTAAGGGGATAAGGTTTAGGGTTAGGATTAGGGTAAAGGGATAAGGTTCAGGGTTAGGATTAGGATTAGGGGTTAAGGTTCAGGGTTAGGAATAGGTTTAGGGGATATGGTTCAGGGTTAGAATTAGGGTTAGAGGTTAAGGTTCAGGGTTAGGATTAGGTTTAGGGGATAAGGTTCATGGTTAGAATTAGGGTTAGGGGTTAAGGTTCAGGGTTAGGATTAGGTTTAGGGGATAAGGTTCATGGTTAGAATTAGGGTTAGGGGTTAAGGTTCAGGGTTAGGATTAGGATTAGGTTTATGGGATAAGGTTCAGGGTTAGAATTAGGGTTAGGGGATAGAGAAAATATTGGATGTCTCTAACAAATGGAAATTGTGTCCCATATCTAGCATGAGAAGATAAAACTAAATCAATCTCACATGACTCAGACACACACACACACACACACACACACACACACACACACACACACACACAAGCGATGACATACGTCCTGTGACAGGGGGTGTAAAGACTCTTAGCCCATGGCATACATCCATATATCGATCCATTGACAGACCAATCCCCCTCACAACTCAATTAACTGAGGTACACCAGTATATCTGTGTGTGTGTGTGTGTGTGTGTGTGTGTGTGTGTGTGTGTGTGTGTGTGTGTGTGTGTGTGTGTGTGTGTATATGTTTGTGTTTGTAATCAATAGCATGTGACCTTGAGGTTTCTCTTTCCTGTAGCAGAGGAAGGAGTGATAAACCAGAAAAGAGGTCGAGAGAGAGAGAGAGACAGCGAGAGCTAGAGAGAGAGAGAGAGAGAGACAGCGAGAGCTAGAGTGAGAGCTAGAGAGAGACAGTGAGAGCTAGAGAGAGAGAGAGAGCGAGAGAGAGAGAGAGCATATCTGAAAGTGGTTGAAGTCATGAAGAAGGAGGACAGAGGCTTGGTAAAGGTGCTCCTATTGCACATATGCTTCACAGGTCATTTCTCCAATATACACAGTTACAATACAATACCTCGACTCAGATATCTCTGTGTTCATGTTGTTTTCCATTGTTTTCTATCCACTTCTATGGGACGAGCTCACGCAGATGCATTCATTAGGAATTTGTTCTTCACTGACTTGCCTAGTTAAATAAAGATTAAATGAAAAATTCACTACAGTATTTTCATATTATTTCATTATTTTCTTGTTAATTTAAAACTTCAGTGGAACTAAAGTGAGAGGACTATTTCTTTAACAGAATTGGTCCTCAACTGACCTCCATTTAACGTAAAGGTCTGAATCCTAAATGGAACCCTGTCCTTTAGATGGTGCACTATTTTTCACCAGGGCCCTCGGGAATCCTATTGGGTTCTGGTCAAAAGTAGTGCACGATGTGGGGAATAGGTTGTCATTTGGAACGCATCCTCCGCCATATTGAAATATTCAAAAGAGACTGTTAAATATGCAGTTCAACCTTTAGACTTAGATATAAGGAGGTATTAATTGAAGCTCTTCAGAAGGACTTATCTTATTTTAACACTTTTTCCTATGTCCCAAATAGCTCCCTATTCCCTGTTTATCATACTATTATGAGCCTCGGTGAAAAGTGCTCTACATAGGGAATAAGGTGTCATTTTGTGAAGCAGACTCATTATCGTTGTGGTGTTAACAGTACTGACCTGGAATATGAAGGGATGGATTGGGGGAGGGAGGGAGGGATCATGTGGTTGCAAGAGTCGATAAAGAAAGAGTTTGGCACAAGGTCAACCAACCCCAGCAGACATCAGAATTCATCTTCTTTAGTAACGTAAAACACATTGATCTGACTGTCTCTCGCGCTCCCTAATTCTCTCTCTCTCTCTCTCTCTCTCTCTCTCTCTCCTTTCTGTTTTTATTTCCACCTCTCTCTCTCTCTATCTTTCCACCTCTCTCTCTCTCTCTCTCTCTCTCTCTCTCTCTCCTCTCTCTCTCTCCTTTCTGTTTTTATTTCCACCTCTCTCTCTCCCTCTCTCTCTCTCTCTCTCTCTCTCTCTCCTCTCTCTCCTTTCTGTTTTTATTTCCACCTCTCTCTCTCTCTATCTTTCCACCTCTCTCTCTCTCTCTCTCTCTCTCTCTCTCTCTCTCCTCTCTGTCTATCTTTCCACCTCTCTCTCTCATCTCTATCTCTCGCAGTAGCCAATCTGATAGGGCAGTAATACTCACAGACATCACATTTCATTACGGCATCTATAAATCCTCTCCCATAATGGCTTCACAGGGACAGCTACAGCACGATCCATCAGATATCCATAGGGTTATTGAGGAGTCATCACCTACACATACAGAGGTCCAGGCAGATCATTAGCACAGAACTAGACTAAGGCATTGCAGTGCTGAGGCACCGCTACAGTCCAGGGTTCCATCCTATTTCACTTCAGATTCTGAAGTTTATCCACTTTTCTCCGAACGTCAAATTTGGAAGTTGCTCCTAACGTGACACCCTGTGTGGCTCCTCCTGCTCCTCCTTCATTAATGCTGAGTGGTTAAGTTAAGGGTTGATAAAAAACGAGTGTCTACCACTGAGATTGAACATGCTCCCCTTGGAGTCCGGAGCCCACGGTTTACGGTGGTAGCGCTCACCGTTGCCCCTAGTGGCGGATTCTGAAGGCGTCTACCGACGTTCCAATGTTGAAGAGAATGTTTAGCAACCTGGCTGGAGGGAGGCTGTCTTCCTTACTGAATCAGTGCATGAAAGACAGAGTAGAATTTAACAGTCAAATTGCTGAAACGTGGGAAACCGAGGTAATGGATATCTCAATAAATAGGACTACAACCTCCTCTGTAGAGGTAATGGATATCTCAATAAATAGGACTACAACCTCCTCTGTAGAGGTAATGGATATCTCAATAAATAGGACTACAACCTCCTCTGTAGAGGTAATGGATATCTCAATAAATAGGACTACAACCTCCTCTGTAGAGGTAATGGATATCTCAATAAATAGGACTACAACCTCCTCTGTAGAGGTAATGGATATCTCAATAAATAGGACTACAGCCTCCTCTGTAGAGGTAATGGATATCTCAATATATAGGACTACAGTCTCCTCTGTAGAGGTAATGGATATCTCAATAAATAGGACTACAACCTCCTCTGTAGAGGTAATGGATATCTCAATAAATAGGACTACAGCCTCCTCTGTAGAGGTAATGGATATCTCAATAAATAGAACTACAACCTCCTCTGTAGAGGTAATGGATATCTCAATAAATAGGACTACAGCCTCCTCTGTAGAGGTAATGGATATCTCAATAAATAGGACTACAGCCTCCTCGTAGAGGTAATGGATATCTCAATAAATAGGACTACAACCTCCTCTGTAGAGGTAATGGATATCTCAATAAATAGAACTACAACCTCCTCTGTAGAGGTAATGGATATCTCAATAAATAGGACTACATTCTCCTCTGTAGAGGTAATGGATATCTCAATAAATAGGACTACAACCTCCTCCTTAAATGTCAGTATCTTTCCAACCCCTCACACACACACACTTTCTCTCTCTCACACAATACACCCCCCCCTTTCCCTTGCTTTCTCTCTGAGCAGGTGGACTTCCAACCATCCATCCATCTAATCCAAGAGACAAAACAGCCTCTCTAAAACTCTGTTCCAATGGGGGACTTAGCAGAGGGGATTAGAGAGAGGAGCGAGGCCTGGACAGTAGAATACAGAGAGAGACAGAAGGAGAGAGAGAGTGAGAGATTGGGGCCCCTCTCTCCTTCCCAGCCCCTCGGCCCCCAGCGGCCAAACCTTTCATCCCAAATGGCACCCTATTCTCTTTATAGTGCACTACTTTCAACCAGAGTCCTATGGGGAACCCTATGGGCCCAGGTTAAAAGTAGTGAACTGTATAGAGAAAAGGGTACCATTTAGGACTCAGTCTCAGAGTTGAATGGCTATGCTAATAGCCAGATGAGAATACCCAGAGTACTGGGAGAGATAACAGACAAACCACTTGACTACTTAACCCCGTCCTGAGTGGGGCCACGCCATCCCAGAACACAGAAACCTATTTCCACGCTGCTCGTTTCTTATTCACAGGCCTGAAGGCTCAGAGTTAACGCTTTCCAAACTGGCACCCTATTCCCTACATAGTGTACTACTTTGGACCATAGTCCTATGGGATTCCTGTGTTCAAAAGCAGTAGGGTTGTAGGCCAGAAGTAGTGCAGTATATAGGGAACATGGTATCATTTGAGACGCGGCCGTACACTTTTCAGTGTGTGGACCACCGGACATTTTGTTGGTCTCTTTGTAGGATCGTTACAATAGAGGGATTTAGTCTTGATGATCATTTAAATGGTTGTAGGAATGCAGGGGAGTAGCCTGGCTCTTTGAGAGGACGGGGTTTAGGATTAAGACTTGAAGTGGTCGGGGTAGTTTCATGGTCATTTGTCAGGATGTGAGTGACCGTTGGCTCAACGCTGATTGAGATTGTATCTCTATATGGAATGTAGATAATATAACGGTGACCTATGGCAACAAGGGAATGGTTTCCGTGTAGAATAAAAGGACAAAGGACACATTTGAAAGGTTTTTTTGTGCAGCGTTAGCCAATGGGCTTTCCAGTTTGATCTGATCACCGTTGGTCAATGCTGGAAGCGATTTTATCTCTGGAACTGAACTCCGACCAACATGTTGCCTGTTGCTTTGACATAGTAGCAATAGAATTTGAGTTTCAACCAACTGCCGAAAACTAGTTTCGATGTGGGGAAAGAGGCGCACTGAGTGCACAAAACATTAAGAACACCTGCTCTTTCCATGACATAGACTAACTAGGTGAAAACTATGATCCTTATTGATGTCACTTGTTAAATCCACTTCAATCAGTGTAGATGAAGGGGAGGAGACAGGTTAAAGAAGGATGTTTAAGCCTTGAGACAATAGATTCATGGATTGTGTGTTCCATTCAGAGGGTGAATGGGTAAGACAACAGATTGAAGTGCCTTTGAACAGGGGTATGGTAGTAGGTGCCAGGCACACCAGTCTGAGTCTACTATACTGTAGAATTGAGTTCTGACATCATCTAGATACTATATATTGTTCTGTTCTGACCAACCACCCGTGAGTAAAAGGTTTCTATATGGAAAGTACTGCCGAGAAGTCAATGGGTTCTATGTGGTTAAAAAATGTGACAATTCTACATTTCAAATGTTATTAGGAGTGATTTTCAATTTAATAACAGTGTGATATGAGTGACTGGTCAGTGCTTCATGAAATTATACCATCAACTATCTATAGTGTTTTGACCAACATTATGAAGTGAAGGATTTCTATACTGAAACACACACACACACACACACACACACACACACACACACACACACACACACACACACACACAACACAAACACACAAGCGCTAAACAATTTTCTCTCCAAATTGATTTAATTTCAAAGGTTAGTCTGAGTGCTAAAACATTTAATTTTTATTTTTATATCCATGCAGAGTGTTGCCATGGTGATTCTACATTTATAACAGCACTTTGGGTGACATTCTGGGGACTTGGTGTACTTTACACTATTCAAACAGCCTTTTTTCTCCTTCATGAACTCTGATCTATTCAGTTCATTAAGGAGTGATAAGGGCATGTGTTTGTGTGTTTGCTCGCAGGAATTTCTTTCGTCTAAGTCTATCGCCTTCCAATTGATTAACCACAATCAAAGATGTCTCAAGTTTCCTTCAATACCTTTTTGTATTGTGTCTTATTAAATGAGGAAGTCCACATCAGCTTTCAACACACCCTGTCATCCCCCTCCTCCAGTCTCCTACCAGCCATGTACACTTCAGTCTAAATGGACTCATCACTGTCCAAGCCTTACATTGCTTTTTCTGCTTTGGAATGTGGAATCCAGCGACTCCATTCCGATTCCAGAATCATATTATTTTTAATGAGCAGAAGTGCTGGATTTAGAGGAAGATGATAGGATAACCCTTCAAATATGGCAAAGAGAGAGAGAAAGACGACAACAACACTCACATACAGATGTTGAATCATAATGTGATCACTATTTTGTTGCAGAGAAGTGGGAAAATGCAAACTTGTAGTGTATTTGAGTTTTAAAAAGGCCTCTAAAGTTTGTCATTTCCACTTTTCAGATTTGCCCTGATGAAAAATGCATCAACCCCACCAAAAATGTCCATGAATTATAATCCATTTAACGATTCACATTTCCTGTTGAGGCAGGATTATTTTCCTGCTGCAGCAAACTGGCTCAAATTAAGATCCTACATCTGTAGACACATCACTCTGGAATATCTCCTGATTAAAGGGTATATGGACCCCCATATCTTCACGCCGATGACAGCCCAAGATGGTAGCTTCCTGGATCACACAGGGGAAAACACGCGAGTCGCGAGGCTCGCCTAATGAGGCGCCTCCCTTTCCTCAGTCTGATTGACTGTTCAATACCTCTGTACATGTGGCTCCCAAATGGCACCCTATTCCCTACATAGTGTACTACCACCCAATGGGCGCTGGTCAAAAGTATATCTCTCTATTTCGCTGACTCGTTTGTCTCAGAAGGCCTTTTGATCAACATGCCAACATCAGCAGACTTCTGAGGAGGAGATGGAGGGTTCAGGTTTGACAAACAGGTTATTTTGGGTTGAGTTTGGAGGTGTGAGAACAGGGTGGTGTTAGTAAACTCGTTCAGATGGAACGGAGGAGTCTTCATGTTATACACACATTTCATTTAAGATTGAACACAACAACATTTCAGAATGAGCCCAAAACGACACCCTATTTTTCACCTTCCCTCCCTCTCTCAGACTCCTCCCTCTCTCAGACTCCTCCCTCTCTCAGACTCCTTCCTCTATCTGACTCCTCCCTGTCTATGACTCTTCCCATTCTCTGACTCCTTCCTCTCTCAGACTCCTCACTCTCTCTGACTCCTCCCTCTCTCAGACTCCTCCCTCTCTCAGACTCCTCCCTCTCTCAGACTCCTCCCTCTCTCAGACTCCTCCCTCTCTCAGACCCCTCCCTCTCTCAGACTCCTCCCTCTCTCAGACTCCTTCCTCTCTCAGACTCCTTCCTCTCTCAGACTCCTTCCTCTCTCAGACTCCTTCCTCTCTCAGACTCCTTCCTCTCTCAGACTCCTTCCTCTCTCAGACTCCTCTCTCAGACTCCTCCCTCTCTCAGACTCCTCCCTCTCTGTGGTGATGAGGAAGTTAGAGTAATCCCTCACAAAGGAAGCACACAGCTAGCTGCTCTCCAGCAGGCTATTGGCATAATCTTGTGTGTGTGTCACTCTCTCTCTTTCATTCAACATTGTGTTGTAGGCCCCTGGGACTCAAGGATTGATTAATGCAGTCCACCAGAATGTATTAGCAGCTTTTCAGGTGGTGTGTGTGTGTTCACGTGTGTGTGTGTGTAGTGAGGATTAAGAAGGAAATGAGATCAAACACGAGACATGTCTTTTTTAAACTTTTTAAAATAAACTTAACAATTACTGAAGTTGACCTCTCTCTCTCTCTCTCTCTCTCTCTCTCTCTCTCTCTCTCTCTCTCTCTCTCTCTCTCTCTCTCTCTCTCTCTCTCTCTCTCTCTCTCTCTCTCTCTCTCTCTCTCTCTCTCTCTCTCTCTCTCTCTCTCTCTGAAGAGTTGGAGGAGATAGGCTTATTCTGCCCCCTCCACCCCATCCATAAATTCTGCCACCCGAAAATACCCCCTATGGCCCGCTACGCCCCACCCTGCCATGGCACTCTGGACGCAATCACCAGAACACTTTAAACAGGAGAGGAGATGAGATGAGATGGAGGAGAGGACATGGAGGAGAGGACATGGAGAAGAGGACATGGAGAAGAGGACATGGAGAAGAGGAGAGGACATGGAGGAGAGGAGATGAGATGAGATGGAGGAGAGGACAGGAGATGGAGGAGAGGACAGGAGATGGAGGAGAGGACAGGAGATGGAGGAGAGGACAGGAGATGGAGGAGAGGACAGGAGATGGAGGAGAGGAGAGGAGATGGAGGAGAGGACAGGAGATGGAGGAGAGGAGATGGAGGAGAGGACAGGAGATGGAGGAGAGGGAGGAGAGGAGAGGAGATGGAGGAGAGGAGAGGACATGGAGGAGAGCGGCCGTATTCTCTCTCCTCCGCTTAAACTGCAGAGCCAAACAATAGTTTCATATACCTGTGTCCCATATACACAGACACATACACACGCATGCACAGAAAAACACGCAAATACACACACACACACACACACACACACACACACACACACACACACACACACACACACACACACACACACACAGTATCACAGAAACCTGGCTCAGAAAATGAATTATATCTCCACCTGGAGACAAAGCGAGAGAAGGGGGTTTACGAAGAGAGGGTGGTGAAATGGAGGAGGCCCAACGGAACTGTATAAATCTAAGCAACGATGGGCCCTTCTGACACAGAGAGAAAGAGAGAGAGAGAGAGACAGACAGACAGAGAGAGAGACAGAGAGAGACGGAGAGACGGAGGGCGAGAGTCAGACAGAGAGACCGAGAGAGAGAGAGAGACAGAGAGACAGAGAGACAGAGACAGAGACAGAGAGACAGAGAGACAGAGACAGAGAGACAGAGACAGAGAGACAGAGACAGAGAGAGGTGAAGGGGCGACAGATGGTTCTGTGCATGTTTCAGAAAAAGGAGCTTTTGTCATGCTAGGCTCTACAGCAGTGGGGGCTCCTCAGAGGAGGAAGGGGAGGACCATCCTCAGTGAATTTCGTAAAAATAAAAATTGTGAAACATTTCAAAAGTTATCCTTTTTAGATAAAGCTATACAAAAAATAATCACGTCACCAAATAATTGATTAAAATACACTGATTTGCAATGAAGGTCTACAGTAGCCTCAGTAGCACTCTTTATGTTAGCACCATGGTGTAGCCGGAGGACAGCTAGATTCCATCCTCCTCTGGGTACATTGACCTCAGTGCAAAACCTAGGAGGCTCATGGTTCTCAACCCCTTCCATAGACGTACACAGTAATTACAACAACTCCGAAGGACGCCCTCCAACCTATCAGAGCTCTTGCAGCATGAACTGACATGTTTTCCATCCAATCAAAGGATCAGATAATTAACCTATTAGTGAAAATGGAAGCTACAGCTAGCTAGCTAGCACTGCAGTGCATAACATGTGGTGAGTAGTTCACACAAAGAGACAGAAAGACAATTGTTCAACAGTTTTGAACAAATTAATTTATTCTAAAATTTTAAGAGAGAGTGTAATTTCTTTTCACTTTCAGTTTAATTTACTTAGCTAGCAAATGCAGTTAGCAAGTTTAGCCTACTAAAACACCCTGCTCAAACAGAGGGGTGCTATGTTAGCTAGCTGGCTATGAATTTCCAACACAGAACTCTTCCAAATACATTTATTGCCACCGGTGCCCAGCTATGCTGACTATGACATTACTTTAGCTAATAAGGTGACAACGATGGCTTGGAAAGGTTATTTCGCCTGATCATAAACAGCTGATGTGTTGTGTTTTGAAGTCCACAAGCAAAGGGAAGAGGTGAGAGGAGGAGAGCTCATAGATGCGAGAAGGAATACAACGTGGCTGCTATGAGCGTGAACTGTGTCTATGTGCGATCAGAGGTGTATTCATTCCTCCAATTATGTTGATAAACGTTTCTTTAAACGGAAGCGAAGGGATCAAAATGGGGATAAACATAACTGAATTTGAAACTCTCGTTTGCAACTGTTGGACAGATGACTCCACCCTTTATCAGCTAGATGCAGGCAAGAGTGTGCAAGGCGAATATTGAATGTTACTGTCTGTCCATCCGTCACTGTCTGCCACCTCAAATGTCTCTCTCGACCTCTGTGCACCTACGTTGTAAACTGTCATTCATAGGCTAGGTTGTAGCAACCTCATGATGGGTACAGGGAAACCTATCGCTGTTACATAGACCTGGGTGAATGGATATGAGTGACAGTCATCCAACATGCTGTAATAGAAATAAGGCCATGCTCATGAACCAAAAAAAATGGTCCTCCCTCATCTTAAACGTCACTGACCGCCGCTGCTCTACATTATACAGGTTCTGTGATATTCTTCAGGCACAGCAGACACATGCTCTGTGTGTCCCAAATGGTGCCCTTTTCCCTATTTAGTGCCCTACTTACGTCCAGGGCCCATATGGCTCCAGTCTAAAGTAGTGCACTATTAAGGGAATAGGGTGCGATTTGGCACAGCAGACGCGTGCTCAGGGCCCAGGGCACTCAGCCTGAGAGTTATCAACTGACTGACTCATGTATGATGAAGGGTTTCATCTACTTGGAAATACAGTATGTTCAATCTGAGTCCCAAATGGCATCCTTTTATTGTGCCCTATTTTTACCAGAGGTGATAGGGTCTAACCCTTTCAGTAGTGCACTATATAGGGTACATTACAGTCACACAGCTATATGAGGTATATTTGAAGAGTTTATTTCCAAAACGCTTTATCCAGCAACTTTTCACATTTGTGTTTTTTATATAAGAAATGTGTGCTTATGGGTATCTTCATGTGTGTAAAATGTGTGTAAAATATTACACTTCTCAGATTAAAAAAAAGAAGTGAATTAAATGGGTTTCTTTGCAAAAATGCTATGTCCATTGTTTAGCTGGAATGGGATGCTCGTATGGTGTATATTTAACAGTGATATCTGTTTGTCTCAACTAGCTACAGTATATTAGGATGAACTAATGCACTAACTGTGAGTCGCTCTGGATAAGAGCATCTGCTAAATGACTCAAATGTCCAAAACAAATGTTTTACATACCCATGTCATATTGCTGGGAGTAATTATTATTAGTAGTAAAAAAATATATATATTGTATCATTTGAAATGTTGTTGATTAAAAATGTAGTTAATTGTTTCATGTGACTGTGTAAAACCTACCAGTACTACTTATTCCTCTGAGAGTGAGGTGGATATATAGCATTTAGCAAAACAAACTTGACTAATTAACTCTCTGAAATGAAAACATCAAGTGATGGATTTCTAACCAACACATGTCTGTCATTGTCTCAAGTCTCGCCAAACCCACTGGCTCCAGGTCATCTACAAGACCCTGCTAGGTAAAGTCCCCCCTTATCTCTGCTCGCTGGTCACCATAGCTGCACCCACCCGTAGCACGCGTTCCAGCAGGTATATCTCACTTGTCACCCCCAAAGCCAATTCCTCCTTTGGCCGCCTCTCCTTCCAGTTCTCTGCTGCCAATAACTGGAACGAACTACAAAAATCTCTGAAACTGGAAACACTTATCTCCCTCACTAGCTTTAAGCACCAGCTGTCAGAGAAGCTCACAGATCACTGCACCTGTACATAGTCCATCTATATTTTAGCCCAAACAACTACCACTTCCCCTACTGTATTTATTTATTTATTTTGCTCCTTTGCACCCCAGTATTTCTACTTTGCACACTCATCTACTGTCAAATCTACCATTCCAGTGTTTAATTGCTATATTGTATTTACTTCGCCACCATGGCCTATTTATTGCCTTTACCTCCCTTATCTCTCCTTATTTGCTCACATTGTATATAGACTTATTTTCTACTGTATTATTGACTGTATATTTGTTTTACTCCATGTGTAACTCTGTGTTGTTGTATGTGTCGAACTGCTTTGCTTTATCTTGGCCAGGTCGCAATTGTAAATGAGAACTTGTTCTCAACTTGCCTACCTGGTTAAATAAAGGTGAAATATATATATATATTTTTAAATGTATTGAACAACCCCATGCCATGATTAGATAGTGAAAAAACAAATTTTCACAAGTCCTTTAAACAATATAAGCTAATTTACCAACATTTCTGATAAAGTATATATAGCATTTTGTAAATAAACATTCACTTTACATGAAAATATGACCTAAACTCAACATTCCATAGACATTGCCTCCTGAAAACTGAAAACCAGCTTATAACTTTGACCTCAAACAGTTATGTCAGAATTAGAAGGTCAGATCTAACTTGTTACTCTGAGCCAGTCGCGGTAGTCCTACAGCTTTCAGCCGACAGTAAGTCACGTTGTTTACAGACGGCAGCAGCTTAAGGACCAAAACCTGCTCTAAGAGGATGTGAACAGGTGTTGAATTCGTCTTGTGACTTGCCGCTAAAAGTCAGTGACACTATGTACAGCTATAGAACTGAATGCAGGTGTTTATTTCAGTAGGGACTATGTACAGCTATAGAACTGAATGCAGGTGTTTATTTCAGTAGGGACAATGTACAGCTATAGAACTGAATGCAGGTGTTTATTTCAGTAGGGACTATGTACAGCTATAGAACTGAATGCAGGTGTTTATTTCAGTAGGGACAATGTACGGCTAAAGAACTAAATGCAGGTGTTTATTTCAGTAAGGACTATGTACAGCTATAGAACTGAATGCAGGTGTTTATTTCAGTAGGGACTATGTACAGCTATAGAAATGAATGCAGGTGTTTATTTCAGTAGGGACTATGTACAGCTATAGAACTGAATGCAGGTGTTTATTTCAGTAGGGACTATTTACAGCTATATAACTGAATGCAGGTGTTTATTTCAGTAGGGACTATTTACAGCTATATAACTGAATGCAGGTGTTTATTTCAGTAGGGACTATTTACAGCTATATAACTGAATGCAGGTGTTTATTTCAGTAGGGAATATGTACAGCTATAGAACTGAATGCAGGTGTTTATTTCAGTAGGGACTATGTACAGCTATAGAACTGAATGCAGGTGTTTATTTCAGTAGGGACTATTTACAGCTATATAACTGAATGCAGGTGTTTATTTCAGTAGGGACTATTTACAGCTATATAACTGAATGCAGGTGTTTATTTCAGTAGGGACTATGTACAGCTATAGAACTGAATGCAGGTGTTTATTTCAGTAGGGACTATGTACAGCTATAGAACTGAATGCAGGTGTTTATTTCAGTATGGACCTGTGGTTCCAACAGAGCTACAGCAACTTCCTCCTTCAACCTAATAAGATGCTCTAATAAGTCCCCTCTCTCTCTCCTCCCTGGTTCCCTTGTTCCCCTCTGTATTTCCCTCTCCCTTCCCTCCCTCGTTCCCTTGTTCCCCTCTGTATTTCCCTCTCTCTTTACTCCCTAGTTCCCTAGTTCCCCTCTCTTTCCCCCCTAGTTCCCTTGTTCCCCTCTGTATTTCCCTCTCTCTTTACTCCCTAGTTCCCTAGTTCCCCTCTCTTTCCCCCCTAGTTCCCTTGTTCCCTTCTGTCTTTCCCTCTCTCTTTCTTCCCTAGTTCCCTAGTTCCCCTCTCTTTCCCTTTGTCTTTCTCGCCTAGTTCCATTGTTCCCCTCTGTCTTCTCCTCTCTCTTTCCTCCCTAGTTCTCTTGTTCCCCTCTGTCTTTCCCTCTCGCTTTCCCCTCTCTCTTTCTTCCTCTTTCCCTCTCTCTCTTTCCCTCTCTCTTTCTTCCTCTTCCCCTCTCTCTCTCTTTCCCTCTCTCTATCTCTGTCTCCACTCTCGCTCCCTCTCATATCCCGCTTTCCCTCTGTCTTTCCCTTCAAAGGAAGGAGGAAAGGTACAAGGCTGTCATCAAAGCACCAGGAGAGAGTGACTAGTAGCCTTTTCCTTTTTCCTCCTGGTATTTGTAGTCACATCTCACACCCTGAGAGCCTTTTAACACATTTATTCTACCAGATTTTACCGTTTGCATTTTACTCTGCTTTTTTTGCATCCCTCTTTGCAGGAGGGATGATGGGAAGGGATGGGGATAGAGAGGAAGATATTGAGAAGAGGGAGAGAGAGACAGGGGGAATGGAGGGAAGGGGAAAAGGGGGAGAGAGTGGGAGAGAGATAGATAGATGGATAGAGAGGGAACAGAGAGAGAGTGAGGTAGAGAGAGAGACAGAGAGGGTGGAAGGTAGAGAGAGACAGAGAGGGAGGTAGAGAGAGAGACAGAGTGGGGGTAGAGAGAGACACAGAGAGGGAGGTGAGAGAGACAGAGAGAGAGGGAGGTGGAGAGAGACAGAGAGGGAGGGAGGTGGAGAGAGACAGAGAGGGAGGTGGAGAGAGACAGAGAGGGAGGGAGGTAGAGAGAGACAGAGAAGGAGTGAGGTAGAGAGAGAGAGAGAGAGAGAGAGAGAGGGAGGTAGAGAGAGAAACAGAGAGAGAGGGAGGTAGAGAGAGAGAGAGACAGAGAGAGAGGGAGAGAGAAAGAGAGAGGGGAGACAGAGGGAGAGAGAAAATATGGGGGACAGAAGGAGAGAAACAGAGGGGGAAGACAGAGGGAGAGAGAAAGTAATAATTTGGCAAAAACACAAACAGAAATGGCAAATCCTCTCCGTGTGACACAGGTGGTGAGAGAGAGAGGGGCTGTCATCTGGCTGGCTCTGTGTCTGAGCTACATTGTTACAACAGGCAGGACACACACACCACACACGGCCTGGTGCGTCCCAGATCAGAAATAATGCATGGATGTCCTCTCTGTTTCATCATCAAAGCCCTGGATCTCTGCTCTCTGGTTTGAAGGAAGGGGGGATATGAAACGGATAAAACAAACCGTTTGATGTGAGAAAGACAGACACTCAATACCAAAAGTACTTAAGCTTTCCCTTCCCCGGTGGAGTGGCAGAATGGGGAGGAGAGGAGAGAGGGATGGAGACGAGAGGGAGGGGTTTTTCTCTGTCTGTCTGTCGGAGACGGAGCGAGGGTTTTCCAGACCTCGCATCGTTGTTTACATATTGTCTGGTTCTGGGTGTGTGAAGAAACCATGTACGGTAAATAAATAAAGTCAATATTGACTGAGTTAATGATATCAAAGAGTGACATGCTGCATCTGGATGTCATGTAGATCTGTGTGCTGGAGACACACACACACACACACACACACACACACACACACACACACACAGATCTGTGGGCAGGAGACAGCTTCACACACGCTGGCACACACACACACACACTGGAGACAGCTTCGCAGCACAGCAGTAGAAAGAGATATCCACTTTGATTTGGATACTCTTGTTATAATCTCTCTCTCTCTCTCTCTCTCTCTCTCTCTCTCTCTCTCTCTCTCTCTCTCTCTCTCTCTCTCTCTCTCTCTCTGCCTTTCTATAATTCAAAAAGTGGATTCCTTATTTGATGTGTGTGCAAAACGATGTATTTATATCTGTGTACATTAAAACGTTATATTTACAGACATTGAGAATAAAATGATGGATTTTATCAACATTTACCGTCATGTAAAACTGGACAGCTGGCCTATGCAGCTTTCTTTGAAGACATGAAAAATCCATAATGTCCTTTGATTCATGAATGAATGAACTAATGACTCGATTAGAGAGGAAAAAGCCCTTTTAAATTCTATTAGTTTAGCTTCAAAAGCAACCGAGGAAGTAGACCGATTATAACAATGAATATGATGAATATTTCTTGGTCTTTAAAGATGAAAGAATGAGCGACTCAATCCCTCCATCCATTCCTCCCTCACTCTCTCCTTCCATCCTTCTCTCCCCATCCCGTCAAACCTATGACACACCTGCCCCTGCCTTCATCAAACCTCTGTAGAGGAAAGTGCTCCAGAAGAGAAGATAGATGTTTGTGATGCAACACAACATTGAGTGTAAACTCCGACCTCGTGTTGACAGAGATGTGGTTGTTTATGGTTCGTAGTAGACAGAGATGACCAACCGCCACAGCACCCTCTGAAGGAGGCTGTACTGTATGTTCACGTGCGTCTGATCGTGTTGGTGGTGGTGGTGAGTTGCAACTGATAACCAGAACGTTGAGATAAAATGGGCCGCTGAACCAACTCATAACGAGGTACTGTGTTGGTAGTTCATCATCAACCATAAAGGAAGGACAGAGTTGGCCAGCTGCCAGACCACCTGTCTGCAGGTTTTTAATGAGTGCCATGCTTTTATAAACCACTATAGCCTGGAGTTTTACCCGAAAGAGAGAAAACTCTGGGCCTTCGATATAGCCTACAAAAAAGGCCTCAGCGTTTAATTGGACAGTTGACACGGTCATTAAAAAATTCCTTGCCGTAACTGTAGCGACCAATTGACTTTGTGCAAACAACCTGATGGACAGGTTGTCAGGTTCAAATGGGTTCTTCGGCTGTCGGCATACGATAACCTTTGAAGAACCCTTTTTGGTTCCAGGTAAAACACTATTGGTTCCTTTACACAGAAGGTTCTACATGGAACCCAAAAGAGTTCTACCTGGAACCCAAAAGGGTTCTACTTGGAACCATAAAGGTTTCTCCTATGGGGACAGCCGAAGAACCCTTATGGAACCCTTTTTTTAGAAGTGTGTACCTCCCTTTCTCTTTGAGTCTCTCTCTCTCTCTCTCTCTCTCTCTCTCTCTCTCTCTCTCTCTCTCTCTCTCTCTCTCTCTCTCTCTCTCTCTCTCCCTCTCTCCCTCTCTCCCTCCCCCTGTGCCTCTCCCTCTCTCTCGCTCTCTCTCCCCCTCCCTCTGTCCCTCTCTTTCTCTCTTCCTCTCTCCTATCCTTATCTACCTCCCTCTCTCTGTCCCCCACTCCCCCTTGCTCCCTCTTTCTTCCCTCCTCTGAGAGTCCAGAAGAGATCTCCTCTCTACTTTATGCTGATGACCCTCTGGTGGACTCATTTGTCTGTTTTAGTGAAAAGGAGATTGATTGTGCCCCAGCCATCGCTGTAATTATATTGTCATCACTTCATCAACGTTATTGGATTCCTCAAGCACTTACGATCCGGGGGGGCCTAGCCCGATGCTGAGAGAGAGATTAACTTTTAGAGAGAGAGAGAGAGAAAGAGAGATAGAGCGCGAGAGAGAGTGGAAGCGGAACAGAGACAGTGTCAGAGAGAGGGAGATGGGGAAGAGGAGAGAGATACAGGGACTGGAGTAGATAGACAGAGAGAGAGAGAGAGGAAGAGGAATGTGGCTAGGTTCAGGCGTGGTGTGGAGTGTGCGGTGTGGAGTGTGTGGTGAGGAGTGTGTGGTGTGGAGTGTGTGGTGTGGAGTGTGTGGTGAGGAGTGTGTGGTGAGGAGTGTGTGGTGTGGAGTGTGTGGTGTGGAGTGTGTGGTGTGGAGTGTGTGGTGAGGAGTGTGTGGAGTGTGTGGTGAGGAGTGTGTGGAGTGTGTGGTGTGGAGTGTGTGGTGAGGAGTGTGTGGTGAGGAGTGTGTGGTGAGGAGTGTGTGGTGTGGAGTGTGTGGTGTGTTTCTGAGCAGGAGAGGAAGTTACTAATAGTTTTGGTGTCACCTGGAAAAGCAGTTGAATAATGAATGTGTCTATTGGGCTGGGAGGAGAGGCCTTCCTTTGAAGAGAGAGAGAGCACAGATGGTAATCTGAATCAGAGAAAGGTTAGCACACACACACACAGCGAAAACACACACACACACACAAACAAACACACATAGGCGTACAAACATGCTCACACACACAGACAGACATACCTACAACCCCCCTACCATACACAAAACACACACTAACGCACGTGCACAAACACATGCATATGCTCACATGCGCACAACACTCTCTCTCACTCTAAATAAGGGCTGCCTCATCACCTGGGTACACACCATATGGCCTGACAACCTGCTCACCCGACTCACACTGAGAGACACACACACACATCAATAGACACACCCACAGCACTTCTACACACACAGAAAACACACAAGCAGACACTGTTCTGTTTTGTAACTGTCCTCATTTCTTTTGGGAAAAAGTGCTGTATGAATACTGATGTGTAGTTACCTGGAGAGAAGAAGCACATAACATTCCCCAGTATATTAGGCAGTGATTTAAATTCACACAAAAAAAAATACTGAGCAGAGAGAGAGAGAGATATACTAAAACTCTTTAACATCATCCTTAGCTCTGGCATCTTCCCCAATATTTGGAACCAAGGACTGATCACCCCAATCCACAAAAGTGGAGACACATTTGACCCCAATAACTACCTTGGGATATGTGTCAACAGCAACCTTGGGAAAATCCTCTGCATTATCATTCACAGCAGACTCGTACATTTCCTCAGTGAAAACAATGTACTGAGCAAATGTCAAATTGTCTTTTTACCAAATTACCGTACGACAGACCACGTATTCACCCTGCACACCCTAAATGACAAACAAACAAACCCAAACAAAGACAAAGTCTTCTCATGCTTTGTTGATTTCAAAAAGCCTTTGACTCAATTTGGCATGAGGGTCTGCTATACAAATTGATGGAACGTGGTGTTGGGGGAAAAACATACAACATTATAAAATCCATGTACACAAACAACAAGTGTGCGGTTAAAATAGGCAAAAAACACACATTTCTTCCCACAGGGCTGGGGTGTGAGACAGGGATGCAGCTTAAGCCCCACCCTTTTCAACATATATATCAACGAATTGGCGAGGGCACTAGAAAAGTCTGCAGCACCCGGCCTCCCCCTACTAGAATCTGAAGTCAAATTTCTACTGTTTGCTGATGATCTGGTGCTTCTGTCACCAACCAAGGAGGGCCTACAGCAGCACCTAGATATTCTGCACAGATTCTGCCAGACCCTGACAGTAAATCTCAGTAAGACCAAAATAATGGTGTTCCAAAAATGGTCCAGTTGCCAGGACCACAAATACAAATTTCATCTAGACACCGTTGCCCTAGAGCACACAAAAAACTATACATACCTTGGCCTAAACATCAGCGCCACAGGTAACTTCCACAAAGCTGTGAACGATCTGAGAGACAAGGTAAGAAGGTCATTCTATGCCATCAAAAGGAACATAAAATTCAACATACCAGTTAGGATCTGGCAAAAAATACTTGAATCAGTTGTAGAACCCATTGCCCTCTATGGTTGTGAGGTCTGGGGTCCGCTCACCAACCAAGAATTCACAAAATGGGACAAACACCAAATTGAGACTCTGCATGCAGAATTCTGCAAAAATATCCTCCGTGTACAACGTAGAACACCAAATAATGCATGCAGAGCAGAATTAGGCCGATACCCGCTAATTATCAAAATCCAGAAAAAAATCCCAAACCTTCCATAACAAAGCCATCACCTACAGAGAGATGAGCCTGGAGAAGAGTCCCCTAATCAAGCTGGTCCAGCAGGACAGCAACACAATAAGACCGAACCAAATCATGAGAAAACAAAAAGATAATTACTTGATACATTGGAAAGAATTAACAAAAAGACAGCAAACTAGAATGCTATTTGGCCCTAAACAGAGAGTACACAGTGGCAGAATACCTGACCACTGTGACTGACCCAAACCTAATGAATGCTTTGACTATGTACAGAGCATAGCCTTGCTTGACCATATTAGAGACACATATTTCCCTCAGATAACACAGACCCACAAAGAATTTGAAAACAAACCCGATTTTGATAAATCCCATATCTACTGGATAAAATATCACAGTGTGCCACAGCAAGATTTGTGACCTGTTGACACAAGAAAAGGTAAATACAACCCATATTTATGCTTATTTATTTTCCTTTTTGTACTTTAACCATTTGTATATCGTTATAACACTGTATATATACATAATATGACATTTGAAATGTCTTTATTCTTTTGGAACTTCTGTGGCTGGAATGTTTACTGATCATTTTTATTGTTTATTTCACTTTTGCATATTATCTACCTCACTTGCTTTGGCAATGTTAACATATGTTTCCATGCCAATAAAGCTCCTTGAATTAAATTGAATTGAGAGTCAGAGAGTCAGAGAGAGAGAGAGAGAGAGAGTGTGAGAGAGAGAGAGAGAGAGAGTGTGAGAGAGAGAGAGAGAGAGAGAGAGAGAGAGAGAGAGAGAGAGAGAGAGAGAGAGAGAGAGAGAGAGAGAGAGAGAGAGAGAGAGAGAGTGTGAAGGAGAGAGAGAGAGAGAGAGAAAGAGAGAGAGAAAGAGAGATAGAGAGAAAGAGAGAGAGAGAGAGAGAGGCGACAGACGGTTTGTAAAAAAGAAAGAAACAAAATAAACTGCAGGATCTATCTAGTGGGGCGACAATGTCCTAACGTGTTTCCTCATAGCTCACACACACACACACACACACACACACACACACACACACACACACACACACACACACACACACACACACACACACACACACACACACACACACACACACACACACACACACCACACCTTGGCACGACCAGCTAGCACTAATGAATCAGACAGGGGCAGGTGGGTAAAACCTTGGATCTGCACTCAATCACAGGACACCTGTATACAGCATATCACTCACTGTACCAATCCATCCCATTCCCTTCTGTACTGCCTCCATACACACACACACACACACACACACACACACACACACACACACACACACACACACACACACACACACACACACACACACACACACACACACACACACAAATGCACACACAGAGAGAGAAAGACACACACATAAAATAAGAGGGTCAACACACACACATCCGGAAAATACACACACACTACACGCACATACACATTTATATGTGATAAAATATCTGCCCCCTCCCTGTCCGCCCCCGGCCCTGTCAGGTTTATCCCTCCCTCTTCCAGGGCTTCCTCCACCACCCCTCCACCACCCCTCGCTCCCAGGGGACAAACTAAAACAATGGGAGTCAATAGGCTGACTGGGTCCTGACACTCTCTGCCCTTTTTATAGACTGTTATATCTCAGCACTATCTTATGGAATTCTAGAGTTCTCAGAACTATCTTATGGAATTCTAGAGTTCTCAGAACTATCTTATGGAATTCTAAAGTTCTCAGAACTATGTTATGGATATCTAGAGTTCTCAGCTCTATCATATGGAATTCTAAAGTTCTCAGCTCTATTTTACGGAATTCTAAAGTTCTCTGCTCTATCTTGTGGAATTCTAGAGTTCTCAGCTCTATCTTATGGAATTCTAAAGTTCTCAGCTCTATGTTATGGAATTCTTAAATTCTCAGCTCTATGTTATGGAATTCTCAAGTTCTCAGCTCTATGTTATGGAATTCTAAAGTTCTCAGCTCTATCTTATGGAATTCTAAAGTTCTCAGCTCTATGTTATGGAATTCTCAAGTTCTCAGCACTATCTTATGGAATTCTAAAGTTCTCAGCTCTATCTTATGGAATTCTAAAGTTCTCAGCGCTATCTTATGGAAATCTAGAGTTCTCAGCTCTATCGTATGGAATTCCAGAGTTCTCAGCTCTATCTTATGGAATTCTAAAGTTCTCAGCACTATCTTATGGAATTCTAAAGTTCTCAGCTCTATCTTATGGAATTCTAAAGTTCTCAGCGCTATCTTATGGAAATCTAGAGTTCTCAGCTCTATCGTATGGAATTCCAGAGTTCTCAGCTCTATCTTATGGAATTCTAAAGTTCTCAGCACTATCTTATGGAATTCTCAAGTTCTCAGAACTATGTTATGGATATCTAGAGTTCTCAGCTCTATCATATGGAATTCTAAAGTTCTCAGCTCTATTTTACGGAATTCTAAAGTTCTCTGCTCTGTCTTGTGGAATTCTAGAGTTCTCAGCTCTATCTTATGGAATTTTAAAGTTCTCAGCTCTATGTTATGGAATTCTAAAATTCTCAGCTCTATCTTATGGAATTCTAAAGTTCTCAGCTCCATGTTATGGAATTCTCAAGTTCTCAGCACTATCTTATGGAATTCTAAAGTTCTCAGCTCTATCTTATGGAATTCTAAAGTTCTCAGCTCTATCTTATGGAAATCTAGAGTTTTCAGCTCTATCGTATGGAATTCTAAAGTTCTCAGCTCTATTTTACAGAATTCCTAAATTTCTCAGCGCTATCTTATGGAAATCTAGAGTTCTCAGCTCTATCACATGGAATTCTAGAGTTCTCAGCTCTATCTTATGGAATTCTAAAGTTCTCAGCGCTATCTTATGGAATTCTAGAGTTCTCAACTCTATCTTATGGAATTCTGGAGTTCTCAGCTCTATTGCATGGAATTTTAGAGTTCTCAGCTCTATCTTATGGAATTCTAGAGTTCTCAGCCCTATCTTATGGAATTCTAGAGTTCTCAGCTCTATCTTATGGAATTCTAGAGTTCTCAGCGCTATCTTATGGAATTCTAAAGTTCTCAGTGCTATCTTATGGAATTCTAGAGTTCTCAGCACTATCTTATGGAATTCTAGAGTTCTCAGCTCTATCTTATGGAATTCTAGAGTTCCCAGTGTTCTATTCCGGAACTCTTCTCCCTGAAGTAGTGACGTAGAAGTCGAAACACAGTGGGATTATCTAAAATCCCTCTTAAATATAAATCCCTCTAGCTAGTACATTTATCATATTAATGTTAACACCATTTCATTTCAGTAATTTACAGACCAATGACTACATCTGAATGAAGGATTCAGTAAGTTACCTTTTACTGCGGTGAGCGGTGTTTCTTGGTAGTCTTAAACAAATCTACTGATTGAAACAAAAGTAACACCTCACACACATGGTTATGGGCTTAAAAAGAAGAAGACACCTGTACCATGTCAGATATACAGTTGAAATGTATTACATTATGAGTTTGCATCCCAATATTACACTTTATATACATCACAGAAGACTGAAATATAACAAAACCATCTGACATATAAACACTGGATTTGAAGTTTATTTTATATATTTTACATAATGTTTATTAACTATCAAATTATGAAAAATATGAATAACATTCCACCCATGAGGCCACTAGAGGGTGATTTTGTAATTGGACAGCAGGAAAGGAATTCCGGCACCTGTTTGATCCTGGTTGGAAGCTCATCAATGATAAAATCACTTGTAAACATAAATCACTACAGTTGACTAGCTATGGCATTAACACTATCTGGAGTGAAGTAGTTGACGGAGTGTGACGGAGAGAAAGTGCTGGGGTCATCAAGCGTCGACCCTAAAGTTGACGTAGAACAGGAAAGAGTCTAAAGCTTTATAAAACATGTCCAGACAAAACCAGGGGACCAGAATATCACAGAGCTACTGTAATGTTCTCATTTGATCTGCTCTTAAAGGTTAAAGGTAGCACTGGGGCCAGTAGTGATATAGAGGAGCTCTTAAAGGTTAAAGGTTAAAGGTAGCACTGGGGCCAGTAGAGATATAGAGGAGCTCTTAAAGGTTAAAGGTTAAAGGTAGAACTGGGGCCAGTAGAGATATAGAGGAGCTCTTAAAGGTTAAAGGTAGCACTGGGGCCAGTAGAGATATAGAGGAGCTCTGATAGGTTAAAGGTTAAAGGTAGCACTGGGGCCAGTAGAGATATAGAGGAGCACTTAAAGGTTAAAGGGAGAACTGGGGTCAATAGTGATATAGAGGAGCACTTAAATGTTAAAGGTTAGAGGTAGAACAGGGAACGGGAAAGGAGACATAATGGGCCTGATTCCAAACCATAATGGTATAACTTAACCACAAGTGGTCAAAGAAGGGAATGAGGAAAGAATATTTGAGCCTGGTTCTCAGGCCTGGACCAGGATTCCCACATTAGGACTTCACAAAACATTCATAGCCCATACGTACAACATTCATAGCTGTCACGTCCTGACCAGTGAAAAGGGTCATTTGCCATAGTAGTATGGTCAGGGCGTGGCAGGGGGGTTGTTTTGTGTGTTTTGGGGTTTGTTTGTTTCCAGGGGAATGTGTTCTAGTTTTCATTTTCTATGTTTCGTTTTCCAGGTTTGGCAGAGTATGGTTTCCAATCAGAGGCAGGTGTCTTTCGTTGTCTCTGATTGGAAGCCATACTTAGGCAGCCTGTTTTCCTTTGGGTTTTGTGGGTGGTTGTTTTTTGTATAGTCATTGTCCTTACGGAACTGTTGTTTGTTGTTTGTTTATTTTGTTTAAGTGTTCTCTCATAATAAAAGAAGATGAGCACTCAACACGCTGCGCCTTGGTCCAATCCTTTTGACGCATGTGACAATAGCCCACACATACAGCATTCATAGCCCATACATACAGCATTCATAGCCTTTACATACAGCATGCATAACCCATACATACAACATTCATAACCCACACATACAGCATTCATAGCCAATACGTACAGCATTCATAGCACATACATACAGCATTCATAGCCTATACATACAGCATTCATAGCCTATACATACAGCATTCATAGCCCTTACATACAGCATGCATAGCCCATACATACAGCATTCATAACCCACACATACAGCATTCATAACCAATACGTACAGCATTCATAGCCCATACATACAGCATTCATAGCCTATACATACAGCATTCATAGCCTTTACATACAGCATGCATAGCCCATACATACAGCATTCATAGCCCATACATACAGCATTCATAGGCTAAGTATTTTCACCCCAGTCCCTACATACAGTAGCTGTCCATCCAGCCTGACTCTGTCAGCAGGTCTGCTAATAAACCAGATAGTCCCTCTCCTCTAGCGTGAGGCTCATAGTAAATCAATAGCCTCTCGTCTCAGCGCTGACAAGCCAAGCCTCCTCTCTTTTTACGATGACACCAGAATATTAAATTATGTTGCCGTGAGGCGTAGCAGGAGCAGGCAGGCGACAAAGGGGAGAGAGAGGAGGAGAGGAGAGAGAGCGACAGGTCTGTATGTAGCTTAAGGCAAGATATCAAGTGAAGCACTGCTTAGGGAATGAGGTGAGGTCAACAGGGTAGGAAAAGAAAAGAGATAGAGAGAGAGAGGAAGAGTGAGAGAGAGAGGGGAAGAGTGAGAGTGAGAGAGAAAAAGAGAGAGACAGAGAGAGAGAAAAAAGAGGAAGAGTGTGAAATAAAAGAGAATAATGAAAGAGAGAAAGAAAGACCCAGGAGGTCTACATTCAGGTTAGAGGGAGAAAGAAAAGAAGAGAGAGAGAGATTGAGAAAGAGGGAATAATGAATGAGAATAGAAGGAGAGATGAAGAGTGTGGGTGCTTAGCGACGACAGTACAGTGTATGACCTTGGAGCAGAGTTCAGACACTCCTGAATCATTGATACACTCTGTTCAGATTTGAATCTCAATGGCTAAGCTAACTATGTGTTTCTCAATGGCTAAGCTAACTATGTGTTTCTCAATGGCTAAGCTAACTATGTGTTTCAATGGCTAAGCTAACTGTGTGTTTCTCAATGGCTAAGCTAACTGTGTGTTTCTCAATGGCTAAGCTAACTGTGTGTTTTAATGGCTAAGCAAACTATGTGTTTCAATTAGCTAAGCAAACTATGTGTTTCTCAATGGCTAAGCTAACTATGTGTTTCTCAATGACTAAGCTAAATATGTGTTTCTCAATGACTAAGCTAACAATGTGTTTCTCAGTGGCTAAGCTGACTATGTGTTTCTCAATGACTAAGCTAAATATGTGTTTCTCAATGACTAAGCTAACAATGTGTTTCTCAGTGGCTAAGCTAACTATGTGTTTCTCAATGACTAAGCTAACTATGTGTTTCTCAATGGCTAAGCTAACTATCTGTTTCTCAATGACTAAGCTAACTATGTGTTTCTCAATGACTAAGCTAACTATGTGTTTCTCAATGACTACTGTTATCCAGGGCCCATAGGGACGCCCATAGGGCACTGGTCAAAAGTAGTGCACTATATAGGGGTTATAAGGTGCCATTTGGGACACATGTCAAAGTCAGGCCCTGTCAAAAGTTCTGAGATCCCACGGCAACCAACCAAAGACAAGCCAAAGTACAATCAAAGGTTCTTTATTATAAATTCAGCTTTTACAGCAATGATACTACCTAGTATCATTACAGCCTGATTAGAACATTTAAAGGGCTAGGAATTAGGGCTATAGGCTAGCTATGAGTATCGGGGCAAACTAACACAGCAGCTGATTTACTCACAGAGCGATGGCCAATGGTCTTTGGGCTCTACCAGAGCAGGGTTGGGCTCTTCCTCCTGACCAGGGTGTTGTTAGCTAATGTCTGGTCCGGCAGTCGATTGCTGGTCGCTGGCTGTCCCTTGCTCTGCACCGGCCCGGCAGCGTGGCAACGTTGTGTTAGCCTCTCGCAGGTGAGTCGGGCGTGTCCCCCGTGTCTGTTGTCACTGGGACACAAAATATACAATTACAGCATGTACTGGAGTCACACTCACACGCTGGAAATCAGCCTTTCCTTTAGTTGTGAATGACGTGCTGAAGGTAAGTTCCAGCTCCTTAAACTCTAGTTCTGGGGCGTGTTTAGCAATTCGTTTGGGGAGGGAGGAGGTGATAGGCAATGTCACTTTAGTACAAGCCAATCTGTGGAATCACAGCACACCATACAAGCAAGCAAAATAGTCCATGTGATTCAATTCGATTTCACATGTGAAAATGTAAGGAATAAAGTGAAAGGTAATCGTTATAAACAATACACAGCGCACATGATTAAAAGGCACTAATTTATAAGCAATATGCAGTAATGCAATTCTTAAAATTAAAATAAAGAGAATGGCAGTCTCTAGTAAGAGTCAGGGTCAGTCTCTAGTTTAGTAAGAGTCAGTATCTAGTTTAGTAAGAGTCAGAGTCAGTCTCTAGTTTAAAAAGAGTCAGGGTCAGCATCTAGTTTAGTATGAGTCAGAGTCAGTCTTTAGTTTAGTAAGTGTCAGGGTCAGTCGCTAGTTTAGTAACAGTCAGGGTCAGTCTCTAGTAAGAGTCAGTCTCTAGTTTAGTAAGAGTCAGGGTCAGTCTTTAGTTTAGTAAGAGTCAGGGTCAGTCTCTAGTTTAGTAAGAGTCAGGGTCAGTCAGGGGCGAAAATCTGATATCAACTTTGGGGGGGACAATTACATGAAATTTTCTCAAGAGCAATTCCTGAGGGGGACACCAAAAGTAGTGCTGTAACACATAGCCTACATTGTAATATGGTAAATGTATATTGAGGAACCAAAGAAATAAGGTGTTTGCCGTACTCTTAACTACCGGTACCCAAAACTACACAACTACTCACAACAGCAATACCATTGCCTTTAACAAATCTTAGTTCAGTCACCAGTTTAAGTTGAGAGTGGGGGTATCCATGGCATTTTCCAATTATGTTCCTATTTTACAAGTAAAAAAAATGGAGAACCTTTCATAATGTTGCCAAACAAAGACTCAACAAACTTACCTGAGACTCCCTGTCTCTGCCAGTCTGTCCCTGCATATCTGTCCCCAACTCTGCTGTCTGTGTGCCATCTGTTGCCTGCTCTGCCTAATGACATCATTGTGAAACATTTCCATTAGAATTTCATTTCTTTCTTATGAACATTTATCAACTAATCTTTGAGATATTAGGCTACTAGGGTTCTTACTTTACGTTTTGGTGTACTGAAAAATACTCTGTTGTCCGTCTTTTATTTTTCTGCCATTTTTCTACCTGGCTGGCTGGCTACACACACACACACAGTGTGTAGGTTATTTACAGTAGGAGATGGGCTTCTATCATCTTATCTTTTATCATTCTATTTGGGCTTCGATCTAAAAGGTAGCTAGCAAATGTGAAACGGATTAAAATGACAAGAGTTGACAGCTGTATGAGTTCACCATTTACACAACATATGCTGCAACCTTTTGTAATTTTAATAGTTTGTTTCATATTGGCTGGCTTCCAACAATAGCTGAATTTGCAAAGCTAGCGGGCACCAATTCAGTTTCAGTGGTGTTTGCTATAATCTTTGCTACCCGGATTAAATAAAATAAATAAATAAAAGTTCCCTTGCGACAATTTAGCTTTTGCAACGAGACCATTAAATATATTTAAGACAAGGGTAGAAGAGAGTGTAGTTCTGTTCAGTTTGGACTTCAGTTTATCGCTAACCTTATCACAGGGACTTTGAAGCACTGACTTACATCATCTGCATGCTGATCTCGGAATAAATTGACGATAGCAAAGATTCCATCTTTGACGAGGCCACATAAATGGAATAGGTACTAGCTAGCTTAATAGTTCATATTTGCGCGCTAGCTCTGCATATTCAGCTAGTGTGTGTGCGCGATTGACTGGATTAACCTCACGTCAGTTACGTTCATTGAGTGCCTTTCAGACAGTGGCTATGACCCCTCTGTTACCTTGCCAGTGGATCAAACCATTGTGAGGAAAAGGGTGGGGGGGTCGCAATCTTTTGAAACTTAACAACGCGCTATTAAGTGTCTATAATCAGCACAATTGCTTTCATTGCGTATTATTTATATTATTTAAATTACATAGTTATGTTTCAGTGATATATTGGGGGGGACAAATCATATTTTTCCCAGGATGGGGGGGTCATGTGTCCCCCGTCCCCCCCGGGATTTCCGCCCCTGGGGTCAGTATCTAGTTTAGTAAGAGTCAGGGTCAGTCTCTAGTTTAGTAAGAGTCAGGGTCAGTATCTAGTTTAGTAAGAGTCAGGGTCAGTCACTAATTTAGTAAGAGTCAGGGTCAGTCACTAATTTAGTAAGAGTCAGGGTCAGTCTCTAGTTTAGTAAGAGTCAGGGTCAGTCTCTAGTTTAGTAAGAGTCAGGGTCAGTCTCTAGTTTAGTAAGAGTCAGGGTCAGTGTATGCATGTGTGTGTCTGTGAATAGGGTAAGTGAGGATGCAGCAGGTCTCAAATGTCTCTCTGAGGTACAACTTGAGCTTTACTGAGACGTTTAGTTCCTTGCAGAGAGATGGATAAACACACACTCTCTCTCTCTCTCTCTCGCAGAGAAATGGATAAACAGTTTCTCCATCTTCTCGTTAAGGGGAATGGGAGAGGTAGCTTCTAGAGAGTGTTACTGCCAAACATCTCTCTCCATCTCTCTCTCTCTCTCTCTCTCTCTCTCTCTGTTTGTCACACAGCCTGTTGATTGGATGGTATTGTAGCAGCCAACAGAAGGAAATAGAAAGAAGACAAACTAGCTGGGAAACATTTGTCAGAAACAATTCTCACCCAGGATGGGACTGCTGCTCAAATATGTCAATGTGGAACCTCGCTGCCAAGTATTCTGACAGGACATCTCACAGGAAGTTGTCATCGATACGGACATTCTGCTGAAAGCCTAGCTACTGGTTAGGACCTCTGCTGTACGAGTGTGTGTGTGTGTGTGTGTGTGTGTGTGTGTGTGTGTGTGTGTGTGTGTGTGTGTGTGTGTGTGTGTGTGTGTGTGTGTGTGTGTGTGTGTGTGTGTGTGTGTGTGTGTGTGTGATTTGACAAGATCTGCACTGAAGTGGTGTCCCCTGGGACTGGCGAGTGACAGTGGAAGGAAGACAAGGCATTTCTATCCTCCATCCCTTTCAATCGCCTCTCCTCTGCCCTCCCTCCCACCGTCCTGTCTCCACTACTCTCCTCCATCCCTCCCTCCCACCGTCCTGTCTCCACTACTCTCCTCCATCCCTCCCTCCCACCGTCCTGTCTCCACTACTCTCCTCCATCCCTCCCTCCCACCGTCCTGTCTCCACTACTCTCCTCCATCCCTCCCTCTCACTGTCCTGTCTCCACTACTCTCCTCCATCCCTCCCTCCCACCGTCCTGTCTCCACTACTCTCCTCCATCCCTCTCCTCTCCATCCTCTCCTCCACTCAATCCCTCCATCCCTCCCTCTCCATCCTCTCCTCCACTCAATCCCTCCATCCCTCCCTCTCCATCCTCTCCTCCACTCAATCCCTCCATCCCTCCCTCTCCATCCTCTCCTCCACTCAATCCCTACATCCCTCCCTCTCCTCTCCTCCACTCAATCCCTCCATCCCTCCCTCTCCATCCTCTCCTCCACTCAATCCCTACATCCCTCCCTCTCTCTCCTCTCCTCCACTCAATCCCTCCATCCCGTATGTCCAGAGAAACCATTTGTTTCACAGTGTGAATATCAATTCTCTGCCAAGGCATCACAAAATATTATCTGTGTGACACCAACACACACAGACACACACACAATGTTGGAATGGAGGGTGTTAGGAATTAGCAAGGGGGTGTCGCTCCTAGTGATATGTCCAGCTGTCAATCACATATACACAAACACACAAATGCACCGTGAACACACACACACACACACACACACACACACACACACACACACACACACACACACACACACACACACACACACACACACACACACACACACACACACACACACACACAACTGATGCATGGACAAATGGACGCACACATTTACAAATCCATACAACAACGTGTTATGAATGATCTGGACAACATGAATGGTAACTATCCAACCCACACAGGCCTATCAATCAACACACACGCGCGTACACGCACACCAACCACAAATCAATTAACACGCAACATAACATGCCTGTCAAAAGATTCCACCCATTATCCACTCATAAATGATCCATGTAATACACTCTTAGATAAAAGTAACCTTTTGAATAACTATTTTTTGTTCCAGGTAAAACCTCTGTGGTTTCAGGTGGAACCCTTTTTAGTTCCATGTAGAACCCTTTCCACAGAGAGTTCTACATGGACCAAAACTAGTTGTATCTGGAACCAAAAAGGGTTCTAACTGGAACCAAAAAGGTTTATCCTATGGGGACAGCCAAATAACCAATATCTAGGGAGGTACCCATATCTAGGGAGGTACCCACATCTAGGGAGGTACCCATATCTAGGGAGGTACCCACATCTAGGGAGGTAACCATATCTAGGGAGGTACCCACATCTAGGGAGGTACCCATATCTAGGGAGGTACCTAGGGAGGTACCCACATCTAGAGAGGTACCCACATCTAGGGAGGTACCCATATCTAGGGAGGTACCTAGGGAGGTACCCTATCTAGGGAGGTAACACATGCTAGGGAGCTGGTATGAGATGACTGATTCTAGCGCTGTGGAGGATGGATATGGATCCTAGGGAGGTAAACAGTATGGATGTCATGGAGCTGGTATGAGCATGACTGATTCTGGCGCTGTGGAGGATGGATATGGATCCTAGGGAGGTAAACAGTATGGATGTCATGGAGCTGGTATGAGCATGACTGATTCTGGCACTGTGGAGGATGGATATGGATCCTAGGGAGGTAAACAGTATGGATGTCATGGAGCTGGTATGAGCATGACTGATTCTGGCGCTGTGGAGGATGGATATGGATCCTAGGGAGGTAAACAGTATGGATGTCATGGAGCTGGTATGAGCAGGACTGATTCTGGCACTGTGGAGGATGGATATGGATCACACCAAGTAGGCAAAGTATGCTAATCCTCACAGATGTTTCCCTGAATTCATGAAATGATGACTGAATTAATGTGAAGTATGATCTTTCCATGACATAGACTGACCAGGTGAATCCAGGTGAAAGTTAGGAATCCAGGTGAAGTTCCACTTCACCACCTGTGCTGCTCTCCTCTCATTCATGTAACTGCTGTAATCTCAACACCAATGACTGTGCTCATCACACACACACAACACTCCGGCCCTTCACCTCCCACTCACTCACTCACTCACTCACTCACTCACTCACTCACTCACTCACTCACTCACTCACTCACTCACTCACTCACTCACTCACTCACTCACTCACTCACTCACTCACTCACTCACTCACTCACTCACTCACTCACTCACTCACTCACTCACTCACTCACTCACTCACTCACTCAGCCTGCCTCACTGCCTGATATTCAGCAGGTCACAGTGAAATGAATAGATGTTATTTTTCTTTAAAACATTTTTAGGAGAAATGCCAATAGTAGCCCAAAAAAATGTCATCCCGTGACCAATACATTTTTACCCATTACATAATTTTCAAAGTAACCCAATTTGGACATGGCAACCTCATGAGCAGGCCTGCCAAGGCAACTGCATGGAGGTTGCCTAGCAACACGTGCCTGCGTTGTGCAACAAATTGTGGTGATTTGTGAATCTGTTTAGACGAACAGCTAGCGTGACAGCTAGAACGGCTTTGAAAATGTAAGATTTCAGCTAATAGGGAGAAGAATCTACCAAAATAACTACATCATGGCATTCACAAATCATAAGATACTTCCATATAATAGAAATGCAGGTCGATTTTGGGGCAAAATTCTTACTTACTCAACATTTAAGAGTTTAGCTAATATTCCCCCAACACCGGACACCCTCTAACGTAGGACACTCTCTACAGGTTAGGGGATTAAATCACCTCGAGCTCAACATTTAAATGGACTGGAAAATAACGGTTCGTTTTGCGACTTAAGACACTCTTCTAGCTAGCTGACCACCGATTTTCATTGCAATTTATCTAAGTTAAGTTAGCTTTAGAGAGTTTTTAAAAAAGTAATATTTATACGCATTTTGTGGGACACGCTGTATATTGTAAAATTCGACTGCGCGACAGACCACACATTATTTAATATCCAACTTTTTACATCTGAAATATAACTAACGGATTTGCTAATGTTGCCAGTTTAGTTCCTAAATGTTGATAGAACTGCTAAGTAACCAAAAAAGAAAGAAATTGTAATTGTAATATATTTCACAAAAACAGCTGAATGTTGTCAAGCTTTACCGTATCAAAATTGGAGTCCTCTGAAGGGAAGGCTAACAGTAGCGAACCAATCATCTATCTAATAAACACTTTGACTAGCAGGTTGGTGACTCTTTTTTAACAGTATTAAACAATATATCTTGTAATTGAACAAAATAGTAAGGTGGCCAATAACTGGGATCCGTATGCCTATAATACAGGACATTTTTTTGCTAATCTGCTCATCATAAAACCGATAGCAGTAGTATTTCCACTGAAATGTCAAACATGCAAATTGCTAACCCTTTAGCGAAACATTTTTACCACACCAATAATCACAAAACATTGTCTTCATAACAAGAGAAAACTGTTGAAGGTAATATATTTATTAAACAGTGTTAAATATGTCGATCAGACGGGGTGCTACGCTACTCACTCCTGGGGTTTTCTTTCTTTTACTATTTTCTACATTGTGGAATAATATGCCAAGAGTGTGCAGATCTGTCATCAAGGCAAAGGGTGGCTGCTTTGAAGAATCTCAATTATAAAATATATTTTGATTTGATTAACACTTTTTTTACTACATGATTCCATATGTGTTATTTCATAGTTTTGATGTCTTAACTATTATTCTATAATTTAAAAAACAGTAAAAAAAAGAGAATGTCACGTCCTGGCCAGTATATAAAGTTAATTGTTTTGTAGTTTGGTCAGGGCGTGGCAGAGGGTATTTGTTTTATGTGGTTCGGGGTGGTGTGTTTGTTAAAAGGGTGTTTGGTTTAGTATTTCCGGGTTTTGGTTTATGTCTAGGTAGTTCTATGTGGAGTCTAGTGAGTGTATGTCTATGTTTGGTTAATTGGGGTTGGGACTCTCAGTTGAAGGCAGGTGTTGTCTATCTGCCTTTGATTGAGAGTCCCATATATTAGGGTGTGTTTGTGTTTGTGATTTGTGGGTGATTGTTCTGTGTTGAGCCTATGCTAGCCAGACTGTTTGTAGTTGTTCGTTCGTTCTTTTTGTTTTGTGATTTTTGTACGTTCATTTTTTGAAGTTAATAAATTCTCAAGATGAGCATACACGTACCTGCTGCGTATTGGTCCACATTTTCCAACGATGATTTCGTTATATCATCAGAGGACGAAGACAACCGTGACAGAGAAACCCTAGAATGAGTAGGTGTGTCTAAACTTTTGACTGGTACTGTACTTGTCAGTCGATCGTGTCCATGTTTTTCCCATGTTTAATCCAGGTGAATATGAGCTTGTGTTTTGCCACATGTACAGTTCATGTGTGGGAGTTTAAAAAACAGATTATTTCCCGTAAATATCTTTAGCATTATTCTGTGGTCATTGGAGGGACAAAAACAATGTTCTACGTGTGTGGATGCAAACATGCTTGATCACAAGATAACATTGTTAAAGGTAATATATTACTTAACCCTTGTGTAGTCTTAACATTCTGTATACTCCCCTTGTCCTAAGGGTAAAAAATGACCCATCTTCAATAAACTCCTAAAATAAAGCAGATTAATTGAATTTTAAACCCCAAATCTATTTTGCATGAAGAAACAACCTGTCATTCATCACAAACTTTGTGAATATCTGTGTTTTTCCTCTTTACAATGCAGAAAAACGAATCAGTCGACACCACTCAATTGTATTACAACACACCTGTCATAATTGTTTTCTTTACAAAAGTAGAGGTCAAATATTATTATTGCTGAAGGTACTGCATAGGCGTAAACATAATCTTTTTGCAAGAGAGAGCACTTGTATAGCCTAAGACAGTAGCAGAAATGTGCAGAAAGTCATTTTGAATGCATTTTATTGAAGGGAAACAATAACAGTCTTGAACTTTTTTGGCAAGATAGTGATATATTCTTATATACTGAACAATGAGGAATTCAACAACAACCATTGCCCCACCCAAAGGATGTATAAACAACAACAACAAAAAATAAGAATAAGATAATAGATACAGAACAATAACGGGAAGAACATAAATCAATCAACTCCAATTGGCACGTGTAGGACAGTATGCAAGTGTGTGTGCATGGACTTTTCAGATGTATTTCTCACATGTGCAGCACAAAGTATTTGTTTTACAGTCCTTCTTTGGGAGGCATAATTGGCATCTCCTCCTCTTGCCCCAGTTGCAGCCTCAGGTGGATCAGGACAAGATTCAGCCCCTGAACAGCTTTCACAAGCGCTGCAGAGGCTGCTGTTTGGAGGATGCATCCCCTTATTTGAATGTGTGGGGCTTCAAGTGCCTTTGTCAGCTGCTCCAGGAACACCCTCCTCTTGTTCCACTTATCAGGCATCCAGGTAGGGTTGATCTTGTTCCATATCACGAAGGCATTGTATGAAGACACATCAATGATGTTATGGAAGATGACCAGGGGCCAGCGGGCAGTCATCCTCCTGAAGCTGTAAGTTCCAATCACCTTTTCCAAGTTGTCCACAACTTCTTGTTGTGGTTGTACTCCAGGATGATGGCTGGCTTCTGTCCTCACGATCACTGATCTCAGCCATTTTGTGCAGTGTGCTCAGGAGGACCACATTCTTGATCTTCTTTTGGAGCTATGACACTAGAATGGTGGTGGGGGTGAAGGCAAATTTTGTTGCGAGGAGTACAGGGGGGAGCTCAGACTTATGTCTAACTGTGCCAACCATGGTGATCTTCCTCTTCAGGAGCTGCTGGCTGAGTTCAGTCAGTAGCACACATAATCTCAATTTATCATTGTGTGTGTGTGTGTGTGTGTGTGTGTGTGTGTGTGTGTGTTTGTCTTTGTGGTTTTTGTGGTGTGTAAATGATTTTATAACTGCCGGGTCAAAAATAACCCTAAGACAATCTCTGTACACTGGTAGTGTACAGCTTTCATGGAAATATGAACAAAGGCAATGTTTCACTTTTTCAAATGTTGGCGTCACTCTAGGAAAAGTCATCAAATTTCAAGGTCAAAGAATATCATTTAGGGGTTTTTCTCTGCTGTTAAACATAGTGGAGGGTCGTTTTCAACCCTTAATTAAGACAACACAAGGGTTAAACACTGTTGAATATGCCGATAATACAGGGTTCCAAGCTACAGTTGAGGTCAGAAGTTTACTTACACTTATGTTGGAGTCAATAAAACTAGTTTTCAACCACTCCACAAATGTCTTGTTAACAAACTATAGTTTTGGCAAGTCGGTTAGGACATCTACTTTGTGCATGACACAAATAATTTTTCCAACAGACAGACAGATTATTTCACTTATAATACTGTATCACAATTCCAGTGGGTCAGAAGTTTACATGCACAAAGTTGACTGTGCCTTTAAACAGCTTGGAAAATTCCAGAAAATTATGTCATGGCTTTTGAAGCTTCTGATAGGCTAATTGACCTGTGGATGTATTTCAAGGCCTACCTTCAAACTCAGTGCCTCTTTGCTTGACATCATGTGAAAATCAAAAGAAATCAGTCAAGACCTCAAAAAATAAATTGTAGACCTCTACAAGTCTGGTTTGTCCTTGGGAGCATTTTCCAAATGCCTGAAGTTACCACATTCATCTGTACAAACAATAGTACGCAAGTATAAACACCATAAGACCACGCAGCAGTCATATTGCTTAGGAAGGAGACGCGTTCTGTCTACTTGAGATGAATGTGCTTTGGTGTGAAAAGGGCAAATCATTTCCAGAACAACAGCAAAGGACCTTGTGAAGATGCTGGAGGAAACAGGTACAAAAGTATCTATATCCACTGTAAAACGAGTCCTATATCGACATAACCTGAAAGGACGCTCCGCAAGGAAGAAGCCACTGCTCCAAAACTGGCATAAAAAAGCCAGACTACGGTTTGCAACTGCACATGGGGACAAAGATCGTATATTTTAGAGAAAAGTCCTCTGTTCTGATGAAACAAAAATAGAACTGTTTGGCAATAATGACTATTGTTATGTTTGGAGGAAAAAGGGGGAGGCTTGCAAGCTGAAGAACACCATCCCAACCGTGAAGCACGGGGGTGGCAGCATCATGGTGTGGGGGTGCTTTGCTGCTGGAGGGACTGTTGCACTTCACAAAATAGATGGCTTCATGAAGAAGGACAATTATGTGGATATATTGAAACAACATCTCAAGACATCAGTCAGGAAGTTAAACCTTGGTCGCAAACGGGTCTTCCAAATGGACAGTGACCCAAGCATACTTTCAAAGTTGTGGCAAAATTGCTTAAGGACAACAAAGTCAAGGTATTGGAGTGGCCGTCACAAAGCCCTGACCTCGATCCTATAGAAAATGTGTGTCACGACGTCTGCAGAAGTCGATGCCCCTCCTTGTTCAGGTGGTGTTCGGTGTTCGACGTCACCGGTCTTCTAGCCATCATTGATCCATTTTTCATTTTCCATTGGTTTTGTCTTGTCTTCCTATACACCTGGTTCCAATCCCATTCATTACATGTTGTGTATTTAACCCTCTGTTTCCCCTCATGTCCTTGTCAGAGATTGTTTGTTTGTTATGTGCTCGTGTATTGTGTATTGGTGTGCGACTGGTTATTTTTACCCATGTTATTTTATTTATGTATGTTGGTTTTGGAGTTTGTTTTTTATTTCTTTATTAAACTACTCCAGTTATACCAAGTTGGTTTCTCCTGCGCCTGACTTCCCTGCCACCTACACACACGACAATGACAGTGTGGGCAGAACTGAAAAGTGTGTGCGAGCAAGGAGGCCTACAAACCTGACTCAGTTACACCAGCTCTGTCAGGAGGAATGGACCAAAATTCACCCAACTTATTGTGGGAAGCTTGTGGAAGGCTACCCGAAACACTTGACCCAAGTTAAACAATTTAAAGGCAATGCTACCAAATACTAATTGAGTGTATGTAAACTTCTGACCCACTGGGAATGTGATGAAAGCAATACAATCTGAAATGAATCATTCTCTCTACTATTATTTTGACATTTCACATTCTTAATAAATAAAGTGGTGATCCTAACTGACCTAAGACAGGGAATTTTTACAAGGATTAAATGTCAGGAATTGTGAAAAACTGAGTATAAATGTATTTGGCTAAGGTGTATGTAAACTTCTGACTTCAAGTGTACATATGTGTAGCATTTGAATAAAAAGTACAATAACTGGGGCTTCCATGCAGAATATTCCAGTATGTTTAAATCACTTTGGTATCAGTGCTTGACACTGTTACATATTCATAGGTGGCTTTTGGAGTTGGGCTTTACATGTTTTGTTAGAAATATGCACAACTGGGTGGGGAGGGAGGATGTGGACTGAGGGAGGGGGTATCTTTATATGCATTTATTCAACAACAAAAAAGTTGTAGTTGTAACCTTTCTCTAAAAATACAAATAACAAACTAAATCAAAAGTTGGTCACAAAAAAAGGAACCACTGAGGAAGCCAGTAGGGAGAAGTGGGGGTAGAGGGAGACAGCAGGGAGAAGTGGAGGGTGGGGTAGAGGGAGACCACAGGGAGAAGTGGAGGGTGGGGTAGAGGGAGACAGCAGGGAGAAGTGGAGGGTGGGGGTAGAGGGAGACAGCAGGGAGAAATAGAGGGTGGGGATAGAGGGAGACAGCAGGGAGAAGTAGAGGGTGGGGGTAGAGGGAGACAGCAGGGAGAAGTGGAGGGTGGGGGTAGAGGGAGACAGCAGGGAGAAGTGGAGGGTGGGGGTAGAGAGGGAGACAGCAGGGAGAAGTGGAGGGTGAGGGTAGAGGGAGACAGCAGGGAGAAGTGGAGGGAGGGGGGTAGAGAGGGAGACAGCAGGGAGAAGTAGAGGGTGGGGGTAGAGGGAGACAGCAGGGAGAAGTGGAGGGTGGGGGTAGAGAGGGAGACAGCAGGGAGAAGTAGAGGGTGGGGGGTAGAGGGAGACAGCAGGGAGAAGTGGAGGGTGGGGGTAGAGAGGGAGACAGCAGGGAGAAGTGGAGGGTGGGGGTAGAGAGGGAGACAGCAGGGAGAAGTAGAGGGTGGGGGTAGAGAGGGAGACAGCAGGGAGAAGTAGAGGGTGGGGGTAGAGAGGGAGACAGCAGGGAGAAGTAGAGGGTGGGGGTAGAGAGGGAGACAGCAGGGAGAAGTGGAGGGTGGGGGTAGAGAGGGAGACAGCAGGGAGAAGTGGAGGGTGGGGGTAGAGAGGGAGACAGCAGGGAGAAGTAGAGGGTGGGGGTAGAGAGGGAGACAGCAGGGAGAAGTAGAGGGTGGGGGTAGAGAGGGAGACAGCAGGGAGAAGTGGAGGGTGGGGGTAGAGGGAGACAGCAGGGAGAAGTGGAGGGTGGGGGTAGAGGGAGACAGCAGGGAGAAGTGGAGGGTGCGGGTAGAGGGAGACAGCAGGGAGAAGTGGAGGGTGGGGGTAGAGGGAGACAGCAGGGAGAAGTGGAGTGTGGGGGTAGAGGGACACAGCAGGGAGAAATAGAGGGTGGGGGTAGAGAGGGAGACAGCAGGGAGAAGTAGAGGGTGGGGGTAGAGGGAGACAGCAGGGAGAAGTAGAGGGTGGGGGTAGAGAGGGAGACAGCAGGGAGAAATCGAGGGTGGGGGTAGAGAGGGAGACAGCAGGGAGAAGTGGAGGGTGGGGTAGAGGGAGACAGCAGGGAGAAGTGGAGGGTGGGGGTAGAGGGAGACAGCAGGGAGAAGTGGAGGGTGGGGGTAGAGGGAGACAGCAGGGAGAAATAGAGGGTGGGGGTAGAGAGGGAGACAGCAGGGACAAGTAGAGGGTGGGGGTAGAGGGAGACAGCAGGGAGAAGTAGAGGGTGGGGGTAGAGGGAGACAGCAGGGAGAAGTGGAGGGTGGGGGTAAGAGAGGAGACAGCCGGGAGAAGTAGAGGGTGGGGGTAGAGAGGAGACAGCAGGGAGAAGTGGGGGTGGGGGTAGAGAGGAGACAGCAGGGAGAAATGGAGGGTGGGGGTAGAGAGGGAGACAGCAGGGAGAAATGGAGGGTGGGGGTAGAGAGGGAGACAGCAGGGAGAAGTGGAGGGTGAGGGTAGAGAGGGAGACAGCAGGGAGAAGTGGAGGGTGGGGGTAGAGAGGGACAGCAGGGAGAAGTGGAGGGTGGGGGTAGAGAGGGACAGCAAAGAGAAGTAGAGGGTGGGGGTAGAGAGGGAGACAGCAGGGAGAAGTGGGGGGTGGGGGTAGAGAGGGAGACAGCAGGGAGAAGTGGGGGGTGGGGGGTAGAGAGGGAGACAGCAGGGAGAAATGGAGGGTGGGGGTGAGAGGGAGACAGCAGGGAGAAATGGAGGGTGGGGGTAGAGAGGGAGACAGCAGGGAGAAGTGGAGGGTGAGGGTAGAGAGGGAGACAGCAGGGAGAAGTGGAGGGTGGGGGTAGAGAGGGACAGCAGGGAGAAGTGGAGGGTGGGGGTAGAGAGGGACAGCAAAGAGAAGTAGAGGGTGGGGGTAGAGAGGGAGACAGCAGGGAGAAGTGGAGGGTGGGGGTAGAGGGAGACACCAGGGAGAAATAGAGGATGGGGTAAAGGAAGACAGCAGGGAGAAGTAGAGGGTGGGGGTAGAGGGAGACAGCAGGGAGAGGTGGAGGGTGGGGGTAGAGGGAGACAGCAGGGAGAGGTGGAGGGTGGGGGTAGAGGGAGACAGCAGGGAGAAGTAGAGGGTGGGGGTAGAGGGAGACAGCAGGGAGAAGTAGAGGGTGGGGGTAGAGGGAGACAGCAGGGAGAAGTAGAGGGTGGGGGTAGAGCGAGACAGCAGGGAGAAGTAGAGGGTGGGGGTAGAGGGAGACAGCAGGGAGAAGTGGAGGGTGGGGGTAGAGGGAGACAGCAGGGAGAAGTTGAGGGTGGGGGTAGAGGGAGACAGCAGGGAGAAGTGGAGGGTGGGGGTAGAGGGAGACAGCAGGGAGAAGTGGAGGGTGGGGGTAGAGAGGGAGACAGCAGGGAGAAGTGGAGGGAGGGGGTAGAGAGGGAGACAGCAGGGAGTAGTAGAGGGTGGGGGTAGAGGGAGACAGCAGGGAGAAGTGGAGGGTGGAGGTAGAGGGAGACAGCAGGGATAAGTGGAGGGTGGGGGTAGAGAGGGAGACAGCAGGGAGAAATGGAGGGTGGGGGTAGAGAGGGAGACAGCAGGGACAAGTAGAGGGTGGGGGTAGAGGGAGACAGCAGGGAGAAGTGGAGGGTGGGGGTAGAGGGAGACAGCAGGGAGAAGTGGAGTGTGGGGGTAGAGGGACACAGCAGGGAGAAATAGAGGGTGGGGGTAGAGAGGGAGACAGCAGGGAGAAGTAGAGGGTGGGGGTAGAGTGAGACAGCAGGGAGAAGTAGAGGGTGGGGGTAGAGAGGGAGACAGCAGGGAGAAATCGAGGGTGGGGGTAGAGAGGGAGACAGCAGGGAGAAGTGGAGGGTGGGGTAGAGGGAGACAGCAGGGAGAAGTGGAGGGTGGGGGTAGAGGGAGACAGCAGGGAGAAGTGGAGGGTGGGGGTAGAGGGAGACAGCAGGGAGAAATAGAGGGTGGAGGTAGAGAGGGAGACAGCAGGGACAAGTAGAGGGTGGGGGTAGAGGGAGACAGCAGGGAGAAGTAGAGGGTGGGGGTAGAGGGAGACAGCAGGGAGAAGTGGAGGGTGGGGGTAGAGAGGGACAGCCGGGAGAAGTAGAGGGTGGGGGTAGAGAGGGAGACAGCAGGGACAAGTAGAGGGTGGGGGTAGAGGGAGACAGCAGGGAGAAGTAGAGGGTGGGGGTAGAGGGAGACAGCAGGGAGAAGTGGAGGGTGGGGGTAGAGAGGGACAGCCGGGAGAAGTAGAGGGTGGGGGTAGAAAGGGAGACAGCAGGGAGAAGTGGGGGGGGGGGGTAGAGAGGGAGACAGCAGGGAGAAGTGGGGGTGGGGGTAGAGAGGGAGACAGCAGGGAGAAATGGAGGGTGGGGGTAGAGAGGGAGACAGCAGGGAGAAATGGAGGGTGGGGGTAGAGAGGGAGACAGCAGGGAGAAGTGGAGGGTGAGGGTAGAGAGGGAGACAGCAGGGAGAAGTGGAGGGTGGGGGTAGAGAGGGACAGCAGGGAGAAGTGGAGGGTGGGGGTAGAGAGGGACAGCAAAGAGAAGTAGAGGGTGGGGGTAGAGAGGGAGACAGCAGGGAGAAGTGGAGGGTGGGGGTAGAGGGAGACAGCAGGGAGAAATAGAGGATGGGGTAAAGGAAGACAGCAGGGAGAAGTAGAGGGTGGGGGTAGAGGGAGACAGCAGGGAGAGGTGGAGGGTGGGGGTAGAGGGAGACAGCAGGGAGAGGTGGAGGGTGGGGGTAGAGGGAGACAGCAGGGAGAAGTAGAGGGTGGGGGTAGAGGGAGACAGCAGGGAGAAGTAGAGGGTGGGGGTAGAGGGAGACAGCAGGGAGAAGTAGAGGGTGGGGGGTAGAGGGAGACAGCAGGGAGAAGTGGAGGGTGGGGGTAGAGGGAGACAGCAGGGAGAAGTGGAGGGTGGGGGTAGAGGGAGACAGCAGGGAGAAGTGGAGGGTGGGGGTAGAGGGGAGACAGCAGGGAGAAGTGGAGGGTGGGGGTAGAGGGAGACAGCAGGGAGAAGTGGAGGGTGGGGGTAGAGGGAGACAGCAGGGAGAAGTGGAGGGTGGGGGTAGAGAGGGAGACAGCAGGGAGAAGTAGAGGGAGGGGGGTAGAGGGAGACAGCAGGGAGAAGTGGAGGGTGGGGGTAGAGGGAGACAGCAGGGAGAAGTGGAGGGTGGGGGTAGAGAGGGAGACAGCAGGGAGAAATGGAGGGTGGGGGTAGAGAGGGAGACAGCAGGGACAAGTAGAGGGTGGGGGTAGAGGGAGACAGCAGGGAGAAGTAGAGGGTGGGGGTAGAGGGAGACAGCAGGGAGAAGTAGAGGGTGGGGGTAGAGAGGGACAGCCGGGAGAAGTAGAGGGTGGGGGTAGAGAGGGAGACAGCAGGGAGAAGTGGGGGTGGGGGTATAGGGAGACAGCAGGGAGAAGTAGAGGGTGGGGGTAGAGATGGAGACAGCAGGGAGAAATGGAGGGTGGGGGTAGAGGGAGACAGCAGGGAGAAGTAGAGGGTGGGGGTAGAGAGGGAGACAGCAGGGAGAAATGGAGGGTGGGGGTAGAGAGGGAGACAGCAGGGAGAAGTGGAGGGTGGGGTAGAGAGGGAGACAGCAGGGAGAAGTGCGGGGTGGGGGTAGAGGGAGACAGCAGGGAGAAGTGGAGGGTGGGGGTAGAGGGAGACAGCAGGGAGAAGTGGAGGGTGGGGGTAGAGAGGGAGACAGCAGGGAGAAGTGGAGGGTGAGGGTAGAGAGGGAGACAGCAGGGAGAAGTGGAGGGTGGGGGTAGAGGGAGACAGCAGGGAGAAGTGGAGTGTGGGGGTAGAGAGGGACAGCAGGGAGAAGTGGAGGGTGGGGGTAGAGAGGGACAGCAAAGAGAAGTAGAGGGTGGGGGTAGAGAGGGAGACAGCAGGGAGAAGTGGAGGGTGGGGGTAGAGGGAGACAGCAGGGAGAAATAGAGGATGGGGGTAAAGGAAGACAGCAGGGAGAAGTAGAGGGTGGGGGTTGAGGGAGACAGCAGGGAGAGGTGGAGGGTGGGGGTAGAGGGAGACAGCAGGGAGAAGTAGATGGTGGGGGTAGAGGGAGACAGCAGGGAGAAGTAGAGGGTGGGGGTAGAGGGAGACAGCAGGGAGAAGTAGAGGGTGAGGGTAGAGGGAGACAGCAGGGAGAAGTGGAGGGTGGGGGTAGAGGGAGACAGCAGGGAGAAGTGGAGGGTGGGGGTAGAGAGGGAGACAGCAGGGAGAAGTGGAGGGTTGGGGTAGAGAGGGAGACAGGAGGGAGGGGGTAGAGAGGGAGACAGCAGGGAAAAGTAGAGGGTGGGGTTAGAGGGAGACAGCAGGGAGAAGTGGAGGGTGGGGGTAGAGAGGGAGACAGCAGGGAGAAGTGGAGGGTGGGGGTAGAGAGGGAGATAGCAGGGAGAAGTAGAGGGTGGGGGTAGAGAGGGAGACAGCAGGGAGAAGTGGAGGGTGGGGGTAGAGGGAGACAGCAGGGAGAAGTGGAGGGTGGGGGTAGAGAGGGAGACAGCAGGGAGAAGTGGAGGGTGGGGGTAGAGAGGGAGACAGCAGGGAGAAGTAGAGGGTGGGGATAGAGGGAGACAGCAGGGAGAAGTAGAGGGGGAAGGACCACAGAGAGGTACTAAGATATTGTAACATAAAGTTTGGACAAACCTACTCATTCAAGGTTTATATTTTTTTAAACTATTTTCTACATTGTAGAATAATAGTGAAGACATCAAACTATGAAATAACACATATGGAATAATTTAGTAACCACAGTTTTAATATATAATATACATGTTATATTTGAGATTCTTCAAAATAATTCTGCAAATCCACCCTTTGCCTTGATGACAGTTTTTGCACATTTTTGGCATTCTCTCAACCAGCTTTATGAGGTAGTCATCTGGAATGCATTTCAATTAACATGTGTACCTTGTTAAAAGCTCATTTGTGGCATTTCTTTCCTTCTTAAAATGTTTCAGCCAATCAGTTGTGTTGTGACAAGATAGCGGTGGTATACAGAAGATAGCCCTATTTGGTAAAAGACCAAGTACATATTATGGTAATAACAACTCAAATAAGCAAAGAAAAATAACAGTACATCATTACTTTAAGACATGAAGGTCAGTCAATCCAGAAAATGTAAAGAATTTTGAAAGTTTCTTCAAGTGCAGTCGCAAAACCATAAAGCGCTATGATGAAACTGGCTCTCGTGAGGACCGCCACAGGAAAGGAAGACACAGAGTTACCTCTGCTACAGAGGATAAGTTCATTAGAGTTACCAGCCTCAGAAATTAAATAAATGCTTCACAGAGTTCAAGTAACAGACACATCTCAACATCAACTGTTCAGAGGAGACTGAACAGTTGATGTTGAGTCTTTGTGAGACGCAGAGATGGTGAACTGATAATCTCCACATGTGTGGTTCCCACCGTGAAGCATGGAGGAGGAGGTGTGATTGTGTGGGGGTGCTTAGCTGGTGACACTGTCAGTGATTTATTTTGATTTCAAGGCACACTTAACCAGCATGGCTCCATAGCATTCTGCAGTGATACACCATCCCATCTGGTTTGGACTAAGTGGGACTATCATTTGTTTTTCAACAGTCCAAAAAGGAGAGTGATGGAATGCTGCATAAGATGACCTGGCCTCCACAACCACTCGACCTCAACCCAATTGAGATGGTTTGGGATGAGTTGGACTGCAGAGTGAAGGAAAAGCAGCCAACAAGTGCTGAGCATATGTGGGAACTCCTTCAAGACTGTTGGAAAAGCATTCCAGGTGATGCTGGTTGAGAGAATGCCAAGAGTGTGCAAAGCTGTCAACAAGGCAGAATCTAAAATCTAAAATATGGTATAAATTGTAAAAATACAGAAAAACCCTTGCTTGAGAAGGTATGTCCAAACTTTTGACTGGCACTTTATATACTGAAATTATGGTGAATTTATAAAAGGTTACAAGATGCCTAACCCCCCCCCACAACACACACACTTTCCTACAATACACTAACCTCCAACACAAAAAACACACACACACACAAACAAAAACACACCTAGAGAGACTCAGACACACACTAACCTCCAACACCTGAACCTCCAACACACTAACTACTAACACAAACACACACACACACACACACACACACACACACACACACACACTCACGACTCCAACACACTAACCTCCAACACACACACACACACACACACACACACACACACACACAGCTCCCCACCTCTCCAATCCCATCACCTGGTTATTACACAGTGTAAAAATGTGGTGGACCAGCCTTTGACTCGGGGGCCATATAAGAACTAGGCCAGGACATAACGACACACGGAACACACAGTGTTCTAGAAGCTTTATGACATTCTGTCCAGGGGATATATATCACTGCATATCCCATTGTATACAATAATTACTGTATACAGGATTTCTGCTTGACCCGTGTGTGTGTGTGTGTGTGTGTTGTGTGTTTGTTGTTGTGTGTGTGTGTGTGTGTGTGTGTGTGTGTGTGTGTGTGTGTGTGTGTGTGTGTGTGCGCATGCGCGTGTGTGTGTGTTCCATTAAACTACTGGGTGACTGCTCCTTCTAATGAGAGGGGAACAGAGGAGAGAGGGAGATGAGGAGGTGAGGAGAGAGATATGAGAAAGAAGGAGTGGAACCGAGTAGAATAGACCTGGTAGGGTAATGTAGTGAGTAGTATAGACCTGGTAGGGTAATGTAGTGAGTAGTATAGACCTGGTAGTGTAATGTAGTGAGTAGAATAGACCTGGGAGGGTAATGTAGTGAGTAGAATAGACCTGGTTGGGTAATGTAGTGAGTAGAATAGACCTGGTAGGGTAATGTAGTGAGTAGAATAGACCTGGTAGAGTAATGTAGTGAGTAGAATAGACCTGGTAGGGTAATGTAGTGAGTAGAATATACCTGGTAGGGTAATGTAGTGGGTAGAATAGACCTGGTAGGGTAATGTAGTGAGTAGAATAGACCAGGTAGGGTAATGTAGTGAGTAGAATAGACCTGGTAGGGTAATGTAGTGAGTAGAATAGACCTGGTAGGGTAATGTAGCTAGTAGGATAGACATGGTAGGGTAATGTAGCTAGTAGGATAGACATGGTAGGGTAATGTAGTAAGTACAATTTACCTGGTAGGGTAATGTAGCTATCAGGCTAGACATTGTAGGGTAATGTAGTGAGTAAAATGTACCTGGTAGGGTAATGTAGCTAGTTTGATAAACATGGTAGGGTAATGTAGTGAGTAAAAATTACCTGGTAGGGTAATGTAGCTAGTAGGCAAGACATGTTAAGGTAATGTAGTGAGTAAAATTTACCTGGTAGGGTAATGTAGCTAGTTGGTTATACCTGGTAGGGTAATGCGGTGAGTAGGATATAGATGTTAGGGTAATATACCTAGAAGGATAGACCTTGTAAGGTAATGTACAAAGTTGAAAATTCCTGGTAGGTTAATGTAGCTCGTAGGATATACCTGGTAGGGTAATATACCTAGTAGGATAGACCTTGTAGGGTAATGTACAAAGTAGAACATTCCTGGTAGGGTATTGTAGCTAGTAGAATAGACCTGGTAGGGTAATGTACCCAGTATGATATACCTGGTAGAGTTATATACAGAGTAGGATATACCTGGTAGGGTAATGTACTGAGTAAAATATACCTGGTAGGGTAATGTAGCTTGTAGGATATACCTAGTATGGTAATGTAGTGAGTAGGATATACCTGGTAGGGGAATGTAGCTTGTAGGGTATACCTGGTAGGGTAATGTACCCAGTAGAATAGACTTGGTCGGGTAATGTAACTAGTAGGATATACCTGGTAGGGTATGTAGCAAGTATGATTGACCTGGTAGGTTAATGTAGTGAGCATGATATACCTGGCATGGTAATGTAGTGAGTATGATTAACTTGGAAGGATAATGTAGTGACTACATATACCTGGTATGGTAATGTAGTGACTACTATAGACATGCTAGGGTAATATGGCTAGGTGGATAAACCTGGTAGGGTAATGTAGCTTGTAGGGTATACCTGGTATGGTAAAGTAATGAGCAAGATAAGCCTGGTAGGGTAATGTCACTTGTAGGAAATACCTGGTAGGGTAATGTACCCAGTAGAATAGACCTAGAAGGGTAATGTCACAAATAGGCTATACCTGGTAGGGTATTTAGCGAGTATGATTGACCTGGTAGGGTAATGTAGTGAGTAGAATGTACCCAGCATGGTAATGTAGTGAGTATGATATACCTGGTAGGGTAATGTATGGAATTTGATATACCTGGAAGGATAATGTAGTGACTAGTATATACATGATAGGATAATGTAACTAGTACAATATATATCTGGTAGTGTAATGTAGCTAGATCGATGTACCTGGTAGGGTAATGTAGTGAGTAGGACATACCTGGTAGGGTAATGTACCTAGAAGGATACACTTGGTAGGGACATTTTTTGAGTAGCATATACCTGGTAGGATAATGTAGTGAGTAGGAAATGCCTTGTAGG